>NW_003852461.1:5817578-5824477 GCF_000181295.1 Otolemur garnettii | reverse complement strand
CACCTCAGCCTCCCAAGTGCTAGGATTAGAGGCATGAGCCACTGTGCCTGCCATATACTTCTATTTATTTATTTATTTGTAGAGACAGAGTCTCACTCTGTTGCCCTTGGTACAGTGCTGTGGTGTCACAGCTCACAGCAACCTCCAACTCCTGGGCTCAGGAGATTCTCTTGCCTCAGCTTCCTGAGTAGCTGGGACTATAGGTGCAGTTGTTATTGATGTTTAGCAGGCCCGGGCTGGGTTCAAACTTGCCAGCCTTGGTGCATGTGGCCAGCGCCGTAATCACTGTGCTATAGGCGCCGAGCAGTTTTTTAAAAAGTGTTAATACCTTTGTTTGGATTTTTGTGTATGTGCAGTTCTGGCATCATAAAATGAGTTGGAAAGTATCTCCTCCTCTTAAATTTTCTGAATGTTTGTGTCAAGTTTCTGCTTCTTCCCTAAGTGTTGGGTAGAATTCTTTAGTGAAGCAAATTTGGCTTAGAATTCTATCTGTGGGATGCTTTTCAACCCCAAATTAAATTTCTTTAATGGATATGGGGCAATTCAGGCTAATTCTTCCTTCCCACGTGAGTTCTTAACAGCTTGTGTCTTTGAAGAAATTCGTCCATTTCATATAAGCTTTCAAATTTACTGGCACAGATTATTCATAATACTCCCTAATAATTCTCTTAATATCAGTAGTTGTGTCACATTATTCCTGACATTGAAAAGTTGTATTTCTTTTCTCTTTTTTTTTTACCTTATCAATCTAACTAGATGTTTACTGATTTTCTTTACTGTTTTTCTGGTTTCTGTTCTATTGATTGCCTCTCTGATTTTTATCCTTTTCTTTCTTCCTTTTTTTTTTTTTAGAGACAGAGTCTCACTTTGTTGCCGTTGGTAGAGTGCCATGGCATCTCAGCTTGCAGCAACCTCCAGCTCCTGGGCTTTAGGCGATTCTCTTGTCTCAGCCTTCCGAGTAGCTGGGACTACGGGCACCCGCCACAATGCCTGGCTATTTTTTTTGTTGCAGTTCAGCTGGGGCCGGGTTTGAACCCACCACCCTCTGTATGGGGCTGGCACCCTACTCGCTGAGCCATAGGCGCTGCCCTATCCTTTTCTTTCTTCTGGTCACTTTGGATTTGACGTGCTGCTTTTAGTTTCTTAAGGTGGGAGCTGAATAACTGATTCGAGAACTTTCTCCTTTGCTAATATAAATGGTTAGTGACATAGTATTCTTATAAGTACTGCTTTAGTGGCAGTCTACAAATTTCAATATATGCTGTTTTGATCTCCATTTAGTTCAAACTACTCCATAATTTCCCTTGGATTTCTTATCTGACCCATGAGTTACTCACAAGCATGAGAATGGTGGGAATTGTTCCCTCCAGGCCTTTTGGAGAGTTTTCCCCCATCTCTGAGTATCCTCACGGTGTGTTGACCAGACTCCTCTGCGGCCCTCCAAGTCCTCTGCGTAGCTGACTCCCCTCCAGCACTCCATCCTGTGCCTTCTGCCTGATGTGGCCTCTCTGAACCCTGAATTTCATGCCCTCACCTTAGGAATTCTGCAGGTGCTTCTGGGTTCCTGTCTTGGGCCACAGCCTGCAAACGCTCCCTAGGCAGTGAACTGCAGCAGTGGAGGGGGTCGGGAGGGGGGCTTTCCTTTCAGTGACTGCTGTCCTTCACGGTCCCATGTCCCCTATCTTAAAAATTGTTATTTCATATATTTGTCTGTTTGTTTTTTTTTTTTGGTTGTTTCAAGTGTGAGAATAAATCCAGTCCTTCTTATTCATCTTGGCAGGGGTCAGAAGTCAGGATAGCTTGTATTTATGTTCTAGTAGTCACCAGTTTGCAGTGTCCTTACGTAATCTCCTTGCTACTCTCTGCTTTAGACCGTATCTCTTAGTTCATTACCGCAAGTTATGACACAATTAGCTTGTCTGTCTTCCTCCTCTTCTTAACAAACCAATTTCTGTCAACAAAATCTTTCTCAGTATGTATATTTGCACAAATACTTTTGTAGTTAACCTCATACTTCTATTATTTTAGTGTTCTACCCCCATTCTTATTGTGGCTTTAGTATAATTTCCTGTAAGATAAGGAGGAAAATATTGTCTTAAACAGATGTATTTGCATTGTAAGTCCCCAAAGCATCACTTTAGGATATAGAGATATTCCTTCAAGCCGTAGTTCTTCTAATCATCTAATAGGTGTTTAATCTATCAAAGTGTCAGTTTTCTAGTCTATAAAATTATATAACAATACAGTAGCCCTTGAACAATGTAGGGTGAGGGGCAACCACCCCCACACAGTTGAGAATATGATTTTCAACTCCCCAAACACTTAACTCCTAAGAGCCTTCTATGAAAGGCTTAGCAATAACCCAAGCCGCTGATTAAAACCTTACTTTGTACATGTTATATGTGCTATATACTGTATTCTTGCAATCAAGTAAGCTAGAGAAAAGAAAACGGAATTAAGAAAATCCTAAGGCAAAGAAAATATATTCAGGACGGCGCCTGTGGCTCAAAGGAGTAGGGTGCTGGCCCCTTATATTGGAGGTGGCAGGTTTAAACCCAGCCCTGGGCAAAAACTGCAAAAAATAAAAATAAAAATAAAATAAATATACATATACATATATATATACATATATATATATTCGCTCTCCATTAAGTGGCAGTGAGTTATCATAAAGTCTTTATCTTAATCACCTTCACATTGAACAGGCTGAGGAGGAAGAACAAGAACAAGAGGAGCGGTTGGTCTCACTGTTGCGGAGGCGGTGGAGGCAGAAGAAATCCACATGTAAGTAGGTGGCGCAGTTCAAATGCAAGTCCTTCAAAAATCAACTGTATCTGTCCTTTAGGGTTGTGAGACTGAAACTATGTAACACATGTTAAATACTTAGCATAAAGCCTCATGTGCTTAGAAAATGGTACAGCTATTACTAAGACAATAAAAACCCACAACCCAACGTCTGCGTAGTATGTACCACACACAAGGCAGTGTGCCAGCTGCCTTGCGTTCCTTATTTCATTTAATCTTTACAATGAATCTATTTCAAATGCACTGCCTCATTTTGGAGATTAAGGAGGGAGGCTGTAGAGGTTAATGATATAACTAAAGTCACCCACTGGCTGGATAAATGATCGTGGTGAAATTAAGACCCAAGTGATGCCATATTCAGAGCTCTCAGCACTACCCCACAGCCGTCTTGATTATGCTGAACCCTGCCCTCCTTATGAAAGCATAAACACACACACACACACACCTGTGTGCGTTCACTTTATTCTGAGAACAAACTTGGCCTTACAGCTCAGTATATGGACAGGATACACCTGGACGAATATAACTTGCCTGTTTTTCCAAACCCTAGGTTCAGAGTCTGGCTTGCAGACAAGGTACAGATGGAAATCTTCCTGGACTCAGGCCAAGAAAAGGAGAAAGGGTGGGAAAGGCTTGCCCCAAGGCTGGTAGTAGCGCTGAGTATGACCAGCTTCGACTGACACTTGGGATTTAGCTGGAGGAATCATTCCAATGGCCCCTCTGGCCATCTAATGCTTCACGGTTTACAAAGTTCTTCTGAACCCAAGCCCTTTGGGACTTTTCACAGCGGTATTATAGCCGAGGAAGCACAGGCTCAGAGAGGTTCATGTCTTGTCCAAAGTCACACAGCTAGTTGGTGACAGGGCCTGGACAACAATACCAGGCTTAACAAGTCCTGACAACCCCTTGTGTAGTGAGTGCATTTCTCATGACACGGTTTTGACTTTATGGATGATTTTACCCTTTTACAATTCTGTTGGGAGTGTGATTGTATCCCACAGGTGCCTAAGAGGAAAACCAGTGTTTAACTGGATAGGAAGTGTCCCTAGTACTGTGCTGTGAGTTTCAACAGATTTAAAAAAGACAGAAAGCCTGATCCTTGTTCTTAATACTGTTTCATGGACTTATTCTTTCAAAGAGTTCACCAGATGCTGGGCCCTGTGAGGAGCTAGCAAAGGGCTCACTGTGTGAGGAAGGGGACAGATTCAAAGCAGCTATTGCAATTCAGTAGGAGAAGAGCTAAAATAAAAGGATTTGGGGTGCTATGGGAGTATTACTGAGAGTATCTCACTTTGCCTGTGGGATCCAGGAAGGTGTCCCAGAGAGACGATGGACGTGGAAGGACCCACAGGTGCTGAGGGAGGGGGATTTGACACAGCTGGAGGCAGAACTGAGCATGTTACATGCAGAGGCCTACCAGGGGGTCAGCGTGGCTGTAGGCAAGGCGGGGAGTTGGGCGGGGGTTGACCCCTTGCGGTCCTGCTGAGGGGTTAGACATTATTCTGTGGATAAAGGGAGGGGAAAGACATCCTAAAATGTTAATTAGACTTGATTAGAAAGCCCTCCATGGCACAGTGGGAAGAAAGGCCTAACCAGATGGGGACTAGTGGAGAAGCTGAGGGCCCACGTGGTGTGGACATGGGCTGGGGCAGTGGGAAGGGAGATTGCTCTGGCTACGTCCTGCTCACATTTGACAGCTCACCGTGGCTTCTTTACAGCAGCGCAGAGAAAGACCTTCAGTCTGGTTGGAAGCTCTCATCCGGCAGCCCCAGAAGGTCCCCCCCCCATGCCCTCGAGGTGGACACAGAGCCCAGTAGTGCTTCAAGACGGCAGCTTGCAGCCCTGTGTCCTACCTCCATTCCTAACTAGCTGTGCGACTCTGAACAAGTTGCTTATTTACTCTGGGCCTCAGTTATCTTATCTGTGAAGTAAAGATAGTAAGAGTACCTGTCTCTCAGGGTCAGCACGCTGACTAAATGACTGGGTGAGCACTTAGAGCAGTGTCTGATAGCGATTACGCATGCAATCAAAGTCGGCTTTTATTAGCATTACACCCATTCGCTATTGGCAAACTGTGTGTTTATGGGTGCACCTGCCCGGTCAGGGAGCTCTCTGAGGACAGGTCCCCTATGCCAGCAGAGGGCCTGGGACAGAGCAGGTTTTCAAGGAGTGTTTGTTAAATAAATTGGAGAAGATGAAGACCATTCCAGAGATATTTAGGAGTCAAATTGTACACCACTGGGTGACTGAACATCAGGCAGAGGGCTCAGGAGGAGAATAAAACCATCCTGAGGCTTCAGAGCTGGGACAGGAAGACAATGGTGATGCCGTGGCTGAGAGAGAGGATTAGGGAGGAGTCGGTTGAAGAGATAAGCAGCTAACCTGTTCAGCATTCAATCTGTTAGAACTGAAGAGCAGAGATTTGGACCCAGGTCTATCAGAGCTCACGTCCCATAACCAGGTTAGGTAACCAGCATGTCTCTATACCTAAGCTGAGCACAGCACCGAGCACAGCAGGTATTTAATAACACAGGTCGGATGCTCAGGCACAGGCCTGGGTGAAGGCCTTGCCCTTCTTACAGAAGCCAGGGTATTGCGGTTGTTTTTCTTTTCAGGGACAGATAGAAATCTGTGGAGGGAAAAGAGGAAAAGAGAAGAGAGGAGAGATGAGAGGAGGGGAGAGGAGAGGAGGAGAGAAATTAGGAAGGAAAAACTAGTCACCAGTATTTCAAGTGAATGAACATGAGGAGCCATCTCCCTTCTTTCTCTCTTTTTCTGACACAGTAAGACATTCTTTTATGATTTCTAGCTTAATAACATACTCTTAAAACTAGGAAGGATGACTAAAACTACCTACCAGGAAGTTTTGCAAAGCCCAAGCCAAAAAAAAAGATTATCAAGGAATCTAGGAAACAGGAAAATGCCTGGTGACAAGGGGACCAGTCACCCCACTCCTTTTACATACGATCCCGACTTCAGTCACCATCACCACCTCAGAAAACAGGTTTATTAAGTCAAGTTGCTTGTGGGACTGGTACTAGATAGAGTCACTGACTATTGGGGCAGAAAGAACTGATTACGTAGTGCCTATGTGAAATCCATAAGCTCTCCTTCAGTACAAGCCTGGGGATCAACGTGGTAATAATTGGGGGCCCGTAGCTCAGTAGGCAGGGTGCCAGCCACATACACCGAGGCTGGAGGGTTCAAACCCCACCCGGGCCAGCTAAAACACCAATGACAACTGCAACAAAAAAATAGCCAGGAGTTGTGGCAGGCACGTGTGGTCCCAGCTACTCGAGAGGCTGAGGCAAGAGAATTGCTTAAGCCCAAGAGTTGGAAGTTGCTGTGAGCTGTGATGCCAAGGCACTCTACTGAGGGTGACATTGTGAGACTCTGTCTCAAAAAAAAAAAAAAAGACTATAATAATGCTTCAATTTATGAATGTTTGATACTTCTAAAAACTAGTGAGTGCTTTACATATGCCATTTCACTGAAGCCCCAGTGATCCTACAAGAAACACATGCCATTGTGCCCATTTGAAAAAATGAGGAAACCAGGCCTCAAAGCAGTTCAGAAACCTGACCAAGGGCACTCAGCAAGTGAATGGACAATCAGCATCTGATCCCCCACTTCTCTGACTCCAAAGCCCCCGGCATAAACCCCTATCCATGGACACATTTTCTCCTTGGCTCTTTTGAATTTGGGGCTGTGCATAGTTTAACTTCATCCACATAATCCTAGTTGAGACCTGGAGCTCACGTTCTAACTCTGAGGGTGACAAGATAAGCACATCTCTGCACAAATGCTGTTTGCCAGACCAAAGGAATTAGAAGAGTTTTGGGCAGGGATCAAAAGACACCGATTCAGAGAACTGGGTTCAGATATCAATTTGCCCCGTATTGGCTGCGAGGCTTCTGCTGATCTTTTAAATTCTTTGGGTCCCTGTGAATTTGTTAGTTTTTCATGCCCCACCCTCACTCTCGGCCCAATACACGCTCTAGAATATAAAAGGGTTTATCTAAATGATCGTTCAAAGCTCTTAGAAAATGGATTTTTATTTTTACTTCAATAATTGCTTTTTTTTTTTTTTTTTT
>NW_003852461.1:5813570-5816971 GCF_000181295.1 Otolemur garnettii | reverse complement strand
GACACAGATTTTTCTAAAATTTTAGAAAAACAGCCACTTAGAGGAGCTCTTGTTTGCTTTCAGTGACAGAGGATAGAGTAACCATGGAATCTATCTTCCAAACTAGGGTGTTTGGTAATAAAAGAGCAACCATCAATAATTATTTCAGGACAATAACTAGAATCCAGAACTTCCTGGGCAAACCAGATCATGTGGTAACATCCCTTCATGCTAAGATTTTGGTATTGTGAAACACGTGGCGTGTGTTCAAGAACATACTTTTTGAAATCTGTATCAAGGTGGTATGTTAAAAATGTCCCAGGGAAGATCTCTTCAGCTGGGGCTGCTTTCTGAGCAAGTCAAAGAGCTTCCTCTAATATTGCATTTCTGGTCCTGCTGTTGGACTCTTGATGTTAATCCATACAGCACTGTTAAAATTTAGAATATATTCACATATTATTCTTAAATTAGTTTGGTAGCAACTCAAGGCTTTCCAAACCACGTTAATATGTAGCCTGATGGGCACTGGTTTTCCCACACGAATCTGGAGACCCATTCGATGCCTCAACTCTCAGAGTTTCCGCTCGATGTTCCTTGGTTTGGTGAGTTGTGCTCTGCCTTGCAATTCCAACGAGGCTGCAGAGAGTCTCTCTTTGTAGGGACTGCTTAGAGAAGGCTTGGGAGCCAAAGAGGAAAACCAACCTGTTTTGAAGTGTGACTGGCTTTTTCATCTAGATGTGACATCTAGGGTATCGCGCCATGGGAAAGAAGAAACAGCACATGCAAAGGCACCGAGGCAAGAATAAGCCCGGAGCATTCAGGGAACTAGGTGGGATTCTCAGGCTAAGAGGGTGAGTTGAGACTAGATTGTGGAGGGCCTTGAGTGCCACCCCAGGGAGTTCGGACTTCACCCTGTTGGGAATGACAAGCCTCCGGGGCTATTCAAGCAGGATATTTTGTTTGCCTGTTGGGAAAGATGGCAAGCTGAACAAAACCAGCCAAGCCTGTCATCCTAGAGGCAATCTGCCCCTCCAGTGGTGCAGTCCTGATTTTCCCAAACTTTTGTTACCGGGTTCCGTGATTCAACCATACCCCGAACATCACCCCCAAGGAAGTATGTCCCAATTGATTACAGACACACATTTCTGATGTTCTGAAATTAGTCCAGGGCCAACCAAGGCTGTACTGGAATTGCTTAGCATCCCTCCCGCCCTGTCTCCAGGCAGGACCCTGTGAGTGAGGGGCCTGGGGCCAGGCCCAGAGGAGGTATGATCAAAGTCTCTGTCCTCCAGCCCTGCTGCTGTAAACTGCTCCAGAAGACTCTTGGAGAAATTTATATCCCCCTTCCTGTATCCCAAATCATGTCTGTCTGGTGCCCAAGTCTGAAGTTAGGAAACTAATGTAAAAATGCCAGCTGTGCCCTTCTCAGCGACTCAGGACGCTTAACACGGGAATCTACTCCTTGTCCCCAGGGGTAGGGGAACAGGCTTACACTGCACAGGATTCCTGCAGGCATTGGGAGTCAGCGTCTGACAGACGAGAATCCCTCTCTCTGCCTTCTTTATAGAATTCTTGAGAAAAATAAACAAGACAACAACGGCACTTGGCCTAGTGCCAGGTACTAGGACCTGCTTGGTATGGGCTGGCAATTACCACAGTCAGCACCATCCTCTGCCTGTGGGCTCACGGCAGCCAGGGGTTGTGCTTCCATTGATAAACCAGTCATTTATTTCCGAGTATGACCCCTAATTTGGAACATTACACAAGTAGAGTCCTAGAAGCAAAGAACCAGTTGCTAATACCAAGGCACATTACCCTCAAAGATCTAGCAGGGGCAGCCAAACTTACCACTTTACAGAAGAAAAGTAAGATCAGAAGAAGGGGCAGGCCCAAATCCAAACAGACGTGCAGGATGAGAACCTAGATCTTCAATGCCCACTCATACTCTTAACCCTGCGATGTGGTTTTGGTCTCGATTTCTGTTAATAAACAACATTCAGGACCTTCTCCACACACTGTCTTTGTCCAGTGAACATCCGTCACTTGGAGATTCAAAGCACTTTCTAGATGTTAACTCATTCGATCCATACAGCAACCCCATGAGGATGAGCTTACTGTCAACCAATTTCCATTTTATAGATGAGTAAGGCAGAGAGAGGTCAGTCACTTAGTCAAGCCTCCCAACCAGTAAGTAGCAAAGCCAAGAGCTGAACCTGGACAGTGGGCTCCTAAGCTTGTGTGTAACCAGAACACCATCCTGACCCTCCAAAGTGAAAGCACGTGTGCTGTCTGTCTTAGGCAGGCAGGCACAGCCTGCGCCAAGGGCATGCAGCCCCATGCTAAGACGACAGAAGGAGGAGGGAAGGAAGGAGAGGTTAGTTCCTCGGGGCACCAGACAGAGGATCCCGAAAGCCGCCTGGAGGAGGTGAGCTTTATCCAGTCTCTGTCTCGTTTTCCTCCAGACGGGTAAGGGTTGGGGAGGGAAGGAAGGCCTTCTCTGGGGATGGCCGCTGCAGCAGCAGACAGGAAGGAGGGGCTGTTAGAATGTAAGGGGCATAGTCAGGAAGTCAGCCAGAGGGGGAGGCCAAGACCCCAGGCACTGACTCGGTCTGTGAAATGGGCCAGTTACAAAGCCTCGACTTCCTCATCCACAGAATGGGGGTATTAACTCCTGGTTTATGGAACTGCTTGAATATTAATGAGAAAATGTGTATAAACTTCTCCACCCACTGTCATTCCTCTTTCTTTATCTCTCATAAAACTATTTCTGTAAAAAAATTTTAATTGAGCATATTTTTGACACTAATAACCTTGAGTGTCATTCTTCGTCATTCATAATAATATAATTAATAATAATGTTAATTGCCATTGAGGGCCCTAAGTGCTTAATATGTATAATCTGTATTTATCTAATCTAACCCTGGGAGGGTATCTTAAAGATAGGTATCATTATCCTCATTTTACAGATGAGGATAATGAGACTGCGAGCGATTAAGAAATGTACACAAAGGTCACGGCTAGGACAGGTACTCAGACCCAAGTCTGCTCCCGCAGAAAAAAGCCCGTTTGGAGGTTATGTTGTTCTTGGCCTGGGCCCTCAGCCTCTTTGTCAGAAAGAAAACATTCTAAGAGGTCTGCTGACCCGTCCTCGTTGAAGCAGGAGCTGGGCACAGGGGCCGGTGGGACCCAGGAGGGCGGGCTGCGTTTGGACGGTGGGGCTCGGGTGACCCAGCTGTCCCGCGGGGAGTCTGCCGGAGCTGGTCCTTGGAGACACGCCAGGCCTGCCGCGCCCGGGACCGGGCTGTTCCCACCGTGGGTGGCTCCCAGGCAGCAGCGAGTTAAGCTGCTATCTGTTGGGAAGGCTTCCAGAACCCTCCTCCCGCCTGTGTTTGCTCCGGCCCCACTCTTCAGAAACTGAAACC
>NW_003852461.1:5803019-5813232 GCF_000181295.1 Otolemur garnettii | reverse complement strand
ATTATTGTTGTTACAGTGTTAAAGCGCTTTGAGCAGCCTGCCTTCTGAGATAGTCAACGTCCATGGTTCCTAGTGTTCAAGCACAAATTGAAGGAAATGGAAGAAAGAAAATATTAGGACAGGAAGGAACCCACATTTGCCATCCCCAACTAGTGGATTATGATGACATCAGAATCGCTTGGGAATCTCAAGCAGGGCCTCAGTCAGACGGTGGGGAGGGGAGAGGACAAATTCCCTGCTGTTAGAAGGTGGTGACTTTGTCTCCCACTGATCAGGTAGACAGTCCTTCCATTTTTAGCTGTCCAGAGACCCTTGTATCATCCTTTCCACCTAACTGACTGTACAGGGTGGAATACATAGTTTTGTTGACCGAACTACATGTATCAACTCACAATTAATTTATCTCCCCCGTAAGTAATTAATCAAAGACCCAGAGTTTATTCAACAAACGTTTGTTGAGTACCTACTGTGTGGCAGGCACTGTGACAGGTACTGTGTGTCTGGCAGAGAAGAATATGGACAAGGGTGTCCCAGCAGAGCCAGGGAATGCAGAAAGTGAACCGGAATTCCAATATGACACTTAAACCAAGAGAGTCCAGCTGAGTATAAGATCCCCCAGCTTTCCTATACTGAGTGGAGATGGCTCTGTCAAAAGCAAATAAAAATGGTGTTTCTTTCCTCTACAGGGTAGACTTCCCTGTCAACACATCGGTTATGACAGTCTTATGTTTACGTGTCCCAAGCAGTGCAGGGTCCTTAGATCAAGAATGTGAGGCCTTGTGTGGAGACAGTGGTCTAAAGCAAGCATACGGGACCCTGCGACTGACTTGCCTGTGAGCCCGTCTTGCTGCCTGCCCCATGAAGACCTACACGGGGGCCCTCACACACTCAGAGCAGGGGTTTGATGCCAGGCTGCTCAGGACCGAATTCTAGCTCTGTCCTTACTTGCTGTGTGGCCATGGACGAGCTACCTGGCCTCTTTGTACCTGGGTTCCCTCTTCTGTGAAGTGCTCTGAATGATACCCTCCTTCCCAAAACTGTGGGGATTTGGGAGATAATGGTGAGAGCAGGTGGTAGCTGCTCCGTCTGTGACCTCTTACACTGCGTTACTTTTGGCCTCTGTGAGCTCCTGGCCTGGAGTAGCCACCCTTTTTCTCTGCCTGGAGAGAATGTAATTATTAGCCCAACGTCCCCTCCTCTCTAGGCCTGCTTCATTTTCTTTCACCAAGTAATTTGATGCCTTTTCCTCTGCGTTCCAGTAGCTCTTTTTATTCACCTCCCATTGTGCAATCATTTTTCTTATTTGCTGTGAATGTTTGCCGTCTTCACTAGACTGTGAGTTCTTGAAGAGCAGGGACTGGATTTTGTACATCTTATTATCTCCAGGGACAAGACAGTGTCTGGAACAGAGTCAGCTCTTGACATTATCTGTTGAATGAATGGACAGGTGATGGAGGGGTGAGCGGAATGACTTGTCCAGGATTGCACATTAAATCCAGGATCTGTATTTAGCTTAAAGTTGGGAAAATTACTTTTCTGAGCCTCTGGTTTGTCATCTGGAAAGTAGATCGGAATAATGGCACCTATACCTCACAGGGTTTGGAGGGTTAAGTAAGGTACCTCGGGTAAACAGGGGAGTGTCTGAGAGTATAAACTCTAGACTCACTGTGTGGCTTTAAGTGCCAGCTCCTCCCCTTATGAACTGTGTGATATTTGACAAATTTTTAACTTCTTATGCTTAGAGGAGGCAGAACATTAATGGGCTGTTCATAGAACTAAAAGAAATACCCTATGTGAAGTCCTCAGTGTTGTCACAGGTAAGATTTCAGCAAACATTGGTTCCCTCTCCCCCACCTGCGCCTTTTCCAAACTTGTAGGCCTTGGACGCTGATTATCCATAACAGCTGTTCAAATGCCACATTTTGCTCCTAGTGACTAATGTCCTTTAAGCCAAGGTTGGAAAGGCGACTCCAGAACTGAGCTTACACTTGAGTACTGAGTTAGATGCGGGGAATGTAGCTGACGGTTTATTTAATTACTAAGGGAACTTTTGAAAGGAGGAGGTTGAAAATCAACAAACATGCCAAGGAAATCGAAAGGCAAGAGCCAACCGACAATTTCATATGTGAGTTTCATATGTCATTGGAATAGTCTCTTATGTAAAGCTATAAATAATGGGATTATCCAAACCCAAATTAGTATTTTATAAACTGTAGGAGCAGTGATCAGAGCTATTTTTGGAGCAAATTAGCCAGTTAAGTGTACAACACTGTAACAATTCTTGAATTTCCTTCTGCTCAAATACAATATTTTCTAATAAGCTCATTATTTAAAATTTTCCAATGTTCACATGTCAGTTACTAAGCTGAAAGGTATGGAAGATAAAGGGGAAGAAGATATTTTTATTTTGGACCTAGAATCTAATCCCACGCTCACGCAAATTCCCCCTAAACCTCCTTCTTACTATGAGATTTGGAATGGGCTGAAATGTGGGTACCAGGGGCCCTGGAGCTAGTATTGTCAGCGAATCAGCCAGCAAGTATTTGGCAGTTCAGTTCAAAGAGGAAATCTGAGAGGGCTGGGGCCCCAGCACAGCCCAAAAGGATGAGCCATGCAGAAGGGGAGGGAGAGGGGCAGGAATCTTATTAGCAAGATCACTGCCTGCCAAGTAGGGCGTGTGTCTGAAATTCTGAAGAAAAGAGATGATTGTAGCTGTTAGCTTAGCTCAGGCCTCCAAGAATTGGGAAGAAAAGGGGTGGGGGTTGTCTGTGAGTGTGTGATACTCTACTCTCTAGTACCCACATTAACTCTGCCTTCATCCTCCACCTTAACCTGATGCATAAACCTTGTCAAAACCCTGTCCCAAGAACTCTTTCCCAATCAATCCCATCTGGGAACAATCTCTCCCTTCTTCCCCCCAGGGTATTTTGTGTCCCTATTTTAAGACAGCTCTTAGGCTTATTTAATTATATGCCAGACAACTTCCTTCATTCTTCCCCCCATCCCTTATCTTCCTCTTTTTTAATAGTTTTATGGAAGTATAATTGGCATACAGTAAAGCACATGTATTTGAAGTGTACAATTAGATACCTACAGACCATCACCCCAAAGGTTTCCTCACACCCCTTTGAATCTTTTTCTCCTGCCTCCCTTCCCTAAACAACCATCAGTTTTCTGTTACTGCATTTTCTAGAGTTTTCCATAAATGAAATCATACAGTAATTCTTTTTTTATTGGCTTCTTTCACCAAGCACAATTCTGTTGAGATTCATTGCCTTGACCTTCACTTGTCACAGTGGATGGCACTGTGGATTGTGGATGGCACAAAGGATGACCAACCCACGGTGGGGCAGGAAGTGTGTGATGGGCAGACCTTTGAATTTGGCACCAAAATACATGTGGCTTTCAGTCCAAACTCAAGCACTTCTAGCTATGTAGCCAGGAGTCAGTCACTTACCCTAGGAGCCTCAGTTTCCTTATCTGTAAACTGGGGATGGGAATAAACGTCCCTTCTCTCAGGAGGCTTCTGTGGGACTCCACCCAGCCAGGAGATAAAGTGCTCTGTAAACTGTGAAAGGTCAGTCCCGGGCAAAGGATTAGGCCTGGATCAAGCCAGCAGCGCACTAGGAATGCCCCAGCTCCCAGGGCTATTCAAAGACAGCCTTGTTGTCCAGGGAAGCCATGAGGATTTGTTATCCCTAGCAGAAATGGCCAGTGAGGACTATGCCTAATGGCCTTTAATCCTGGCCCAGTCATCAAAATGTCAAGGATTCTTTCCCCTTGACCCTCCCCCCTTCCTCTGCCTGGCCAGTGTTTATTTACAAGGTCTCACTCCCTCCAGAGGGACACATAGGACTGAAGGATTCCTCCTCTGGCCTAGAGCCTGCTGATAAGGGCAGCCCACCTGCTAGGTGCTCCTAGGATCAGCAGGAACAAGAACCCTCAAAGTGGAGAAGGGGAGTCTTTGGCCCCACAGTGGCCACGGCTTCCTTTGGCTAAAACTGAGGAAAGGAGGGAGGGGGAAGCAAAGAAGGAAATATTTTTCTCTAATTTAAAATTGTCTTAATCTATTAAATCACACCAAACTTGGCTTCCTCCTGTATCCCCTGAAGAATTGGATTTTTGATATGCTGTTGCTTAATAAAGAAAAGTGAGGTGAACTGGAAGGGCCTGCAGGCCGAGATTCCTAGCCTACCAGGGTCACCAATTTCCTGTGTGAGTTTGGCAAAACTGCTTTACCTCTCTGGGCTTCAGTTAATCACGACTACCATTTGCTAAATACCTGGGATGTACAAGCCAGTGCACTGCGTTTTCTATGCACTTTTAAAAATGTGACCTTCAAAGCTACCCTGAGAGGTGAATAGTCTTTCTCCCGTTTTACAGTTGATAAAGGCAAAGTCAGGTGTCCAAGGTCACCTAGGAACACCAGGTTAGGAACTCAGTGTGGTCTGGCAATGGAATCCACATTCTTTTGAGAATTTAAGAATGACAGTTCTCAAGGAATCCACCTAATAAATGATTTCCCGGTCATGCTCTGTAAAAGGAACCCTCTGTAACTAACTTCTGGCGTCCTGCTCAGGGAGACTCACGATTCACTTTCATGTCCGGGAGGCTCTAAAACGTCTTGAAGTAAAGGAACTTAACTCTTTTATTCAACCAAAATTTTCTCGTATTTAATTGATCGTTGACCTTCGTTGACCTTTTTTACTCCTATATCACCTACTTATCTTCCAAGAACAGGCTCCCCTGGCCCCTGCCTGAGACGGGTGGTTGAATCAGAGCTGCAGGAAGCACAGAGTTTATTCATCCAGCTGTCAGAATTCCACTAATAATGTTTAAAATGCCTCCAGGGATAAAAGCCTCACTACCTGGTGAAAAAGCCCCCTCTGTGGTGGCACAAATGGCACTGCCCAGCAGAAAGGTACTGTGAGGGACACGTGTGATTCCAAAGGTTCTCAGAGCCACAGGAAGAAGTAAAGAAGCAGCAGATGAAAGTCACTTTAATCATGTATGTTTATCAACCCAACAGACTTACAATTATTCACTTTACAGATCATCAGTAAGGTGTCTTACCCCCTTTATAAGTTAAATCTTTGAAATTCAGACTTAGCCACATTCAAGTGGTTGACAATCTTCATTTCTTAGGTGAAGCCAAGCTCTCCCCACCTGTGTCTGTCCTAGGGATCAAGGACATGGTCTCCAGACGCCCCCACCCAGCGCCAGCCAGAGGGTGAGTTCTGTCTGGCTGTGTCTTCCCACATGCCCCAACCCGTGTCCCCGTCACGGAGCTCAGCCCCCCTAGCAGTGATCTGCTGAGGTCTGTCTCCCCCCACCCCCCGAAAAAGAGCTTTCCAAACATTCCAATTCTGTGTAAATAAAAGCCCTCACTCTACTAAATCTAGGGGGGCATGCTAGAGTCACCTAGGATTTTTAGGGGTCTCATCATACAATTTTTTATTACTTTATAGGCAGCGGCAAACACCGTGTCTGGCCTGAGGCAGCTCCTTTCTCCTCCCTGAGCCTCAGTTTCCCCACCTGTTAAATAACAGATTTGAGTTTTCTGTGATTCAGACACTTTCAGCCTTTTCTTATCCACAATACTCTCTTTGCCCACCCACTAAATTTCCCATTAAACTAGGCTTCCCATTCTAACTAGGTTAGAATTCAGGACATAGTTACAGACTCCCATGTTCCATAATTAAGCATTTTTTGAGTGTTTACTGTGTGTCAGGCCCTGTGCTAGGAGCCTAATACATGGTGTCTCATTTAATCCCCTCCACACCCAAGTGAAGGAAACACTATTATTATCCTCTTTTATAATTGTGGAAACCAAGGCCTAGGGCAGTTGAGTCACAGGTCACATTCCTAATGAGGGGAACAGCTGGAGATTCCAGCCCAGGGGTCTTCTGGGGGCTCTCTGCTGGCAGGCTGGGAATCAGTACCAGACCTTGCTCTGTTCCTGGAGGAGGGAGCAGGGGCCCAGAGGAGCTTGCTTTCTGCCTGTTGTCGTTGTTATTGTCGCTAAAACCCCTGAGGCATCCTCGGTTCTGTTTTGCAGAGGAAGGAGATATTGTTATACTTTCCTTGCTAAGGAAATCCAACTCTTCACAAGTCGACTTTCTTCCCATCCCCTTGACCTTTCAGGAAAGGGGTGAGGGCCTGGGAAGGCTGTGCAGGAGACCAGAGGGGCTCAGCGCACCCTGTCTGGGGCAGCGGTATTTTTAGAGCTGGCTGTGCTCTGTTTACAAGGAAGCCAGTCCCCTGAGCCTGCCCTCTCCCCACAGGGAAACGCTGGCTGCCAACCCTACCGGGCCCAGAGCCCTCCCCTCCTCCCCCCAGCTGCTCCTCTCCTGTGACAGCACGTAGGGGACTGTCATTACCACCCTGAGAGCATGACTGAGTAGAAAGAAGTGTGGCCCACAGAGCTGAGAGCCTCTCGGGGACGGCCACGTGCGACCAGGCACTGGGAAAAACCAAAAAGATGCCGTCAGCTGAGAAGATGGTCCTGGCAGCTGGTGATAGCTGGAAATCCTGCTGGATCTTCCTCCCCTGGCACATCCCACAACCTCCTTGTTCCAGACCTTCTGATAGTGAGGACCCGAAAACTTAGGAGAGGATGGATGTGAGGGCTGAAGAAGCCACGGGCCTGGCAAGGGCCTCAGCTCTGCCTCTGACTCTCACTGTGTGCTGGAGGCTCCCGGTTGTCACAAGCTGCTTGCCCTCCAGAGCCTCACTTTCTGTAGCTGGAAACCTAGGAGGGCCTGAGCAGTGAGGGCCTCTGTTCAGTGCCCTGACGTCTCAGCCTCTTGATGAGTAAAAGCAGGCCTGCCTTCTGGGGCTGGTAGCGAGTCACACAGGGCAGTGGTGCCATGCCCCTGGCACATGGGGGCATGAGAATAATGCCCCTGCCCGCCACAGTTCACATGGAGACTGGTGAGGCAGCGTTCAGCAAGGGGCCCTTCTCTTTACGCTTGTAACCAGGATTCTTTCACCTTTAAGTCAATAAAAACCTCTCTTTCAGACATGCACTTTTTAAAATTAAGTATTTATCCCCCACCCCACTGTGGTTCAGGAATTTTGTAAAAGACGGTAGAACACCCTTCCCTAAGTCACAGTTTGTAGCTTCTAAAAGGCTGTACATCTTTACCCTAAGCCTACCAGGTCCTCAGACGTGTCATTCAGACCCAGCATAGCTGGATCCGGCCAGGTAAGCCAGTCTACCCAGAATGACCCCAAGCACAAAAAGCTGGATGGGAAGCTGGACGCAGGCAGCTAGCCCTGCCCACCTTCCCTGGATGTGGGTCTAGAGACTGCAAGCCTCCAGGCTCCTCAAAGGAAGTGCTGTCCTGTGGGCAGGCTGGACCTTCCTCTAGCCGCTGCAAGAGGCCCAGGATCATTGTTGGAGGCGTCTAAGTTCTCACCACCCATCCCCCTGCTCAGAGCTGTCTTCCCATTTGTGTCCCACTTCCCCCTCCCCTGCTTCCTCCTTCTCCTCTTCCTCATACACAATCTCTCCTCCTCCTTGTCACCCAAGTGACAGTTATGTATCTTCCTGAGGGGAGAGTCCCAGCCGAGGGGAGAGGACTGACAGCGCTCTGTGGCTTCACACCTTCCTTCCTGGCGCTGTACGTGCCAGGCTATGGGCAGGGCCTCAGAGGTGCCATACCCGGGGCCAGTCAGCCTGCTGGGCAGGGCCAGGCCAGGGCAGCTCACATGGTCGGGTGGGAAGCTGCATGTGAAAAAGCGTCACCTTTGACCACCTTTACTGTCTCAAAGTCATTTCACTGTGTCTTCAACAACTGCAATAACAGTGTATTACCTGAACCTTAACAGGCAGGTGCCATTTTTGAAGAAAGTGATTCAGGAAAGAGATGACCCTCCCCCTCTCTCTCCATCCCCTGCCCACCAGGAAGAAGAAACAGTGACTAAGGGGCCAGCTGGATAGCATGGCTTGAGTGTAGAGTACAGGCAGGAGGACCATCAGGAGAGAAGGCTGGGGACACAGCATGGGACCAACCTGGGCAGCGGCAACCCCTGGACAGCCCTGCCTCTCCAGTTCTGCCCCTGCAAGGTCAGGGCTGGGCTGCAGGAGGGAGAGAGCGGCAGCAGGCAGCCCTCATGGGATTGAAGCATAGCAATTCTTCTGGCCCCACTGAGCCTCCTTAATCCCCAATCCTTTCTCCTAAGCCACCCTGGCTTCACTCAGCCCAAGGGTTCCAGGGTACACGTTTATTCCCAGCACACTTCTGCCCTTGCCTTCTCTGTCTTACCAACTGGGTGACTTTGGGCCAGTCCATTAGCCCCTCTGGCTTGATTTTCTTCATTTGTAAATCAAAAGGAGAATGTGTGTGCGTGTGGACATACACACACACACACACACACACGGACACACATACACACACACACACACCATGGGTGGTCACAAAGCTTTAATAAACAAGACAATGTTAGAAAGGAAGTCCTCTGAGAAGCACATGGGGTTCTTTCTGTCCCCTCTCCTCCAGCTGCAATTCCCATTCTACAAGGGGAAACCCTCACCCGGAAAACCTTGTTCACACTGGCGCAGGGCCCAGGGCGTGAGCCCCGCGGAGGCCGGGTCTCTCCCTCTCCGTTTCCCTTGTTGACTTCCAGAGCAACCGTTGTTGGCTTACAGATGGGCAGGCAATTCTCCACGACTTATCAGCTGCCAGCCTGGTGTCCCACCTGCCTTCCCCAGGGAACAAGCCAGCTCAGGCTCTGAGACGGATCTCAGGGACTCAGAGGACCCTCAGGGGCCTCTGCCCAAGGATAGGGATCTCAGGTGTCTAGACGGAGTTGAACCGGGACTTAGGCTTAGGCTGCAGCTCAGCTGCCTCCACAAAGGCCTCCCAGAAAGATGAAAGAAGAGAAAGAAATTGGTGCAGTGACATGGAGCTAGGAAAGAGGCAGCCTGGGAGGAGATGGACTCCCAGAAGGAGAGGAGCTCCTGGGGAGGCATGGAGGTGTGAACTAGCAGGAAGGGCGTGCCGTTCGCCGCCCACCAATCATGAGTCACATTTCTGCTCTGATCCCTCCCCCTGCCCCCTACCTGTTAGCAAGTTCTGTGCTGTCTTTTGCCTTGTCGATCTGAGTTTCCAGCTCCTCTTCTCTAGCCCTATGGCCATGTTCTGGAACTCGCAGATGTTTCTGACCTCAACTAATTAGAAGAGCTTCTTAACTGTTCTGCTTGCCACTAGTTTCCACTACCCAATTGTCAAAATGATCTTATTCAATCTGTCCACCACCCAGCTGTCAAAACCATCTTTCTGACAGCCGCATCCGATCATGAGGTGTCCCTCTTCTGCTCAAATCCTGCCAGGGCTCCCTGCCATCTTCCAATCACTTCTGCAGCTTAGGACCCTCTGCAATCAAATCCCGTCATCTTCCTCTGCACCCTCATTTCCCACCAAAACCTACACAAACCCTGGCTTCTCACCAGATGAGACGTCAGTTCCCCAAATCGAGGCTTACTATTTGTGAAACTTGTTCTTCCCTTTTCCTGGAGTCCCCTCCACGTCCTTCTGGCTGAGTGTCCCCCACCCACCCCTGGATCCCAGCCTCTGTGCTGGAGAGCCCACTGCATATCCGTCTCCAGCACAGAGGCTATTAACCAGGGGCCAGAATTCAGGAGCTGTGTGAATTTGCATGGGGGAAGAATGTTCACTAAAATGCAGTGTTTCCTTCAGTTACAAGTGTAGGCTCAATTCACAGCCCTATCCGTGGTACCTGTGATTTATCAGTGACTTTACCATCACTTTATAGTCATTATAAATTATCCCCAAAAAGTGTCTATGGTCTTCAATATCTTGACATTACAATCATTAATAGACGTATAGATCTGGTTATTAAATGTGTAAATATGAAAACACAAATTATTACCAATTTTTTCTGTTTATGTTAACTTTTGAAAAATAATTGGAACCCTCTGGGATCATGTGTGTTTTGTTTTATACATTTTAAAATGTTATTCTGAATCAAAGCCAAGGGCACCCCCAGGCTGCCCATAGAGTGTCCCGGGCTGAACAACGGCACCTTCTCTGGCATAATCCCCGACCTCCATGCTATGACTACCGACTTACCCAGCTCTGTAGTAGATCTTGTGGGGCTTGAAGCAAGGGGCCCTCTTTTTTTTTTTTTTTCTTTTTTTGAGACAGAGCCTCAAGCTGTCCCCCTGGGTAGAGTGCCATGGCATCAC
>NW_003852461.1:5799072-5802402 GCF_000181295.1 Otolemur garnettii | reverse complement strand
ACACACTCTGTGTTTCTGAGTTGTTCCCAGTCGCTTGCCCACTTGTCGCTGCCCTGACACACTCTGTGTTTCTGAGTTGTTCCCAGTCGCTTGCCTCTTCCACCCGCTAAGGATGTAAGTTCCATGAAGACAGGGAACTTTGTTTCTCATCTTCGTTCACTTCTGTTTCTCTGGCCCCTGGAGTAGTGCCCCGTGCAGAATAAGCATTAAGGTCAGTATCTGTTGAATGGATGGATGAGGCGAGCAAGTGGTGAGGGCTGGTCAGTTAGTGTGAGTCCTCACTCTGCAATATGAGGCTGGGAGACGTGACGGGCCACCCGGAGTCAATGGCACCTAACTGGGTGCGCTGAGCAGTGGGAAGAAGCTTGGCTGTTTGGAATGGCCATGAGTGCAAAGACCTGGAGCCTCAGACCAGGGAGTGTGGTTCTCCAGCACAGTGCCTGGTTTCAGTGGAAAGACAGCAGAGCCCCAGGAAGACTGGTGTGAGGCAGGAGCAGGGCTGGGGAGCAGGACAGAGGCCCATTGGGAGCACGTCTTATCTTTAGGCCATTGCTGTTGGATCAACAGCCTGCATTTGTGACAATCCTGCCACCCTCTCTTCCTCGGTCTTGGGGGAAAGTCTAAACTTGTTCCCCCTTGAGATCTCATGACCCAAGGGAGGTCTGAAAGATTCAGGAACCATAATGGGTACCCTGGAGTCCTGCCAGCTCTGTGCAAAGCTTTCCCAAAGTGTGCATCCCACAAGGCCACGGTGTCCCCTCCTCCACCCGACAGGGAGCTCCTCGATGACAGGACTGTGTCGCAGTCCTCGCTCACTGGCAGTACAAGGCCAACACTTGACACATAGTACTTTTAGGAACTATTTACTGAAGGGAAATTGTAACCAGAAAATTGTAGATGTGACAGTGATCATTGGATTCATTCATGGGGGAGGAGCGGGTGAGCTCCTCGTGTATTCTGGACACTGAGCTGGGCACCTGAGCCTCAGAGCTGAACAAAATGGGGCCCCTGACCTCCAGGAGCTCATGACTAAGGAGGAGGGCAAAGCAGGAATGGATAATGGCAGCATGGGGTGCCAAGGATGGAGGGGCCACGCTTAGGAAGGGGCTCCCACATCTTCTAGCCTTCCCCACCTGCAGCTGTATTATCATTTAGTTACTTGTACTCTGACAAGAGTACAGAACTGTGTCCTGCTCACTGCTCTTCTCCTGGCTCATAATAGGTACTCACTCAGGGAGCCTGGCTGGGGCAGTTGGGGAGGCTCAGGACAAATCTGTGAATTAGTGCACAGCTTATGGAGATACGGAGAGCTGTGTGTGCCTAGCTCAGGCCAGGGGTGGGGGTCACAGAAGACCTCGAGGGGGAAGAGGCCGTGGCCTGGAATGTGGCACTCCAAAGCTCACACCCCTTCGGTGTACCCTATTTCATGAATTCCTCACAAATCATTGAGGGCAAACCCATGTGTGAACGAAATAAACAAGTCTCCCCAAAGGGAGGAATCTTGGTAAAGACCACTCAGCTGTCAGAACAAAACTCGAGCCCACCCTCCCAACCTGAAAGCTTATGCCTTCATCACACACCGTTCTGCCTCCTGCCAACACGTTAAGAGGAATCTTCGTGAGAAATGGTGACCTCCCACACACACGACTTCTCCAGAGGGTGGGAAACCATTCCAAGGGTTGGAGGGGGCTGAGTCCAAAGGACAGATCATCGTCATCATTATGGCAGCTAAATTTTAAAGAGCGCTTCTTGTGTGATGGTACCATCCTAAGAGCTCTCCACATGTTAATGCATTCTTTATAACTACCTTGGAATGGAGGTTTGACTGTTCTCGGTTTATAGATGAGGAAACTGAAGCCCTGTTAGATAACTTTCTTAGGTCACCCTGGCAGTAAGGGAAATGCAGTCTGATCTCAGAGCCTACACGCTTAACCATTTCACCTTCTGCCTCAGTGGGCCGTGCCCACCTCATCCAACTCTGGGAAGCTGCTAGAAACTTCCCAGTTGAGCACTCTTTATGTTCTAGACACTATACTAGGTGCCACGGGGAAAATCAATAAAGAAGAAATTGCTAACATTCCTGCCTTCAAGAAGTGGCAAACTCAGAAAGGTGGGTCAGAACCAATGAGCCTGAAATAGGAGGCACACTGAAAGTTCACAGAGGCGAGGACATTTGAGCGGGGCCTTACAGAAAGAGGAAGAGGTGCCCAGGAAAAGGATACAGCATGTACCATCCCATCCAGGTGTGGAGGAAGACACCACATTAGGGGAACGTCTAATCAATTAGTGTGTCTGGAAAGCAGAGGGCAGGGGCTGAAGATAGGGCTGAGTCAGAGGAGAAACGGGGCCTGGATTCTGGAGAATTGGGAGGACGATAGTAAGTGAATAATTTGGACACTGTTTAGTAGCTGATAACTTACCAGAGGTGGAGGAAGAAGTAATATAAGCTGACCTGCATCTTAGGAGGATGACAAGGTTCTTGTGAAGACACAGTGGGGAAGCAACAGGCTAAAGAAAAGAAGACCAGTGGGTCACTCAGCTCTTGCTGTGTAACCAACCCCTGCATAACTTAGAGGCCACTTCATTATTGCTCACAGGTCTGGGAGTCGGTGGGCAGCTCT
Source organism: Otolemur garnettii (assembly GCF_000181295.1). NCBI lineage: Eukaryota > Metazoa > Chordata > Mammalia > Primates > Galagidae > Otolemur > Otolemur garnettii. Next base: position 5,799,781 of record NW_003852461.1, on the reverse strand, counting down.
GCCGTCAGCCAGCAGGCTACTCAGAGTCTGGGGCGATGCAGGTTGGGGCAAAAGAGGGTGACTGGGTCATATGTCTCTTATTACCTTGGGCAGCTTCTCCTGTAATGTTTTCAGGGTTACCAAGAACCCCCAAAAGGGCAAGCCCATTGCACGAGCACTTTTCAAGCCTCTCCTGAGGTCATGTGTCTTAACGTTTCATTAGCGAAGCACAGATTCAAAGGGTGCTGCGCTAGACACCACTTCTGATGGCAGACACCCCGCAGTCCCATCACAAAAGGGTATGCCTAGGAAGGGGATAGATCAGGAGCCATTTCTGTAATGGACCAAGCAAGAAATAATATAATAGTTGCCTAACCTAGGAGACGGCAGAATAAAGGGAGAAATGATCATGGTCACAAGATTATTATGAGGGACAGGAGAGAATTCAAGACAACTCCTGGGCCTTTTGACAGAGTGATTGGGTAGATGGTTCTTTACATCAATGCAGGGGACCAATAGGAAAAGCAGGTTTGGGAGTTGTAAACACATCGTAGCTTGTCCGAGTCCCCTGGGTCCATGGGTCCTTCCTCAGCCCTCCCTCCACTCTGACCATGTCGTCCAAAGGGAAAGTGAGATCACTTTCATGACCCTGCCTTCCTAGCAGTAGTAGTCTGCCAGGTGTGAGCATCTGAGCCAAACTGGGTGTGCCACATCTATTTCCAGACAGGTC
>NW_003852461.1:5783625-5797558 GCF_000181295.1 Otolemur garnettii | reverse complement strand
GAGAGAGAGAGAGAGAGAGAGAGAGCTGTCAGAACTACAGCTCCGTTCCAGCCCAGCCTGCCCTTCCCGGGACTTGGTATTTTAGTGTCTCTTTCAGTTCTGTGATTGTCCCTACATTATCCTGATTTAAATTCCACTTTTTTGCGTAAGCAAGTTCAAGTAGAGTTTTTTGCTCCTCCTAACCCATACAGTCTTGAACAATAAAGGAAAGAATTCATGTGTTCAAATCTGGAGAGGAAGGGACAGATATAAAAGATTGGTCAGAAGCTGAAATGACAGAGTCATGTAAGAGAATGAGAATCCTGGGAGTCTGGGGCTTTGGACTTGAGAGACTGGAGAAGGAAGGTGGAGTCTTCAGCAGATGTAGGCGATCCATACCATGAAATCTATAGGGTTGCAGGGAGGGAAAACACATTCTTCTACTTATTTATTCATGGAACAATTATTTACCACGCCCTGTCTAGGCACTGGGGTGAGTTCAGATATGGGCATCACCTGTGGGACATTATTGATTTACTTATTCAGCAGTGAGCACCTACCCTGGGCCATGCACTGAGCACAGAACTGAACATAAATCCAGGCAGTGCTGCCCAGCAGGCAGCTGGACAGAGGGCTGAGCTGGCATTTGTGTTGTCAGCGCCATCTCCAGGGGGATAATTTTGGAAGTTGTGGGAGACAGCACTTGGAGAAGAAAAGTCTAGATCCACAAGCCGTGTCCATCACGCCTGGGCTTCCTCGGGGCTGGAAACACAGTGTTTCTTTGGCCTGTGTGGCTGAGAGGCAGTCACAGAAAGAGCATGAGTTGAGAGGCCAATCTGGCACCAGCGTGAGGTCACAACGCAGCCCTGCCACGCATATGACCAACCCTGCATGAGTTGGCTAGCCTCTCAGAGCCTCACTTTCCTCAGCCTGAGAGAAAGGACAGGAATGCTTATCCCGGTGTTAAGAAGAAAGAACGTCTGTAGAAGTGTATCCACTCAACCACAGACAGATACTGAATGCCCGTACGAGCCAGCTTCTGGGTCAAGGCCTCTAACCAGCTTCTGGGAGCCAGGCTTAGTGTGTTCTGCGTGGCGGGCCACGTGAGCCTTTGTGGCTGTTGCAACTGGGTTCCAGTGCACCTAAAGTGGCCAGTTGCTGTCTGCTCACCACCGATCAACACCAATCTACCCCTTCCCCAGCCCATGTGAAAGGCAATATTTTTGAGATTATTAAAGAGGAAAGCACGTGTTGTTCTGTCCTCTGGGGAGCTGGTTTCCAGAACAGCAGAAAAAGGGTCTGCACGAGCTATGCTGTTGTTGGCAGCCACAGCTCTGTCCCTCACAGCCAGAGGCTTAGAGCTTTATTTGTGGTTTGAGTTACAAGCAAGGGCGCAAACCTCAGAAAAGGAAGGGGGAAGGGAGAAAACACTTTAAAAATTGAGAAAATTGCCCTGTGTTCTCGAGTGCAGGCAATTTGTCCACACACCTGAGCTCTGTAGAATCCTTGTGGTCTGACGGTGGTTTTTATACTCGGCGGCTCTGGGCCCAGTGTTGAGAGTCAGGGACATTTTTTCAGACCTTCAGAAAATCACAAAATCCCTTTTTACAAGAAATTAATGAATACCTTTATTGCTTCAATGGTGACATTGTTGGAGGTTTTGAAAAAACTCCAAGTTCAGGTGTGGGGGCGGTTTCGTTCTGAAGGTGTGTTTCACAGTCATCAAATGGGGTTTGGGGGTGTTGCCTCCCAGGATCCCGAGTGGAGAACACTAAGAATTTTAGGGATAGAAGAATCCTTGAACATCTTCACACCCAATCCCCTCCTTACGCTGATAAAATGAGGCCCAGAGAAAGTAAAAAGCATGTGTGAGGTAACGCAGCATGTCCAGACCCCAGGGCCCTGGACTCCCGAGATCTTTGCAGCAGCCTTTGAGGCAGCCCAGAGGTGACATTCCACCTCAGAAACCACGATTGGCCTCCCTGTCATGTTGACATTTCTGCGGCAGGGACTTTAAAAGCTGCCTTTTATGGCTCTGGCTCGGGAAGGGCAAACACTGTTATCAGTAAAACAACACAGGTGCCTTCTGGAGTTGGGTCCAGGTGGAGCCAGGCAGGAAGAGAGACCCCTTTGCACAGGCAGACATGACCCAATCACCTGTCTGGGTTTCGAAGAGTGCAAACACCCTCCTGGGGGAGTGGGACAAGAAGCTACTGTGGTGCTGAAGGGCTTGGCTTTGGGGCCAGACGAGATGAGGTCAAGTCCCAGTGACCCTGCCCAAGCCTCAGTTTCCTCAGCTATAAAACAGAGATAGTAACTCAGTCACGTGAGCCACAGTTCTGGTGTCCTCTAACCACGCGGGTACTGGATATAGAATCGTCAGGGGAAATTGCCTAGTGGGCGGTGCTGAAAGGTCCACTGGGCTCTGAGCCCTGGGTCTGGACCTCATCCACAATAGCTACCTGCAAACAGAACACTGGGCAGGGGAGGTTTCCAGGCCTAGGGGCTTGGATTCTCAGAAGAGACATCTGGGGTTCCTGGCTCCCCCTCTCCTCCTGATCCTCTGTAATACTCCAAGGATTTAGCCGTGAGGTTTGGGGCCTGGCCAATGCCCTGCTCACGCTTCCCCAGCCAGAATCCCAGGGCAGCAGTGTGCAGAGTGAGGGGCCAGACAGCGGCGATGCCAGACAGCGTAAAGGCCAGTTCACATCCAAAAGCCCAGGGTTCCAGCCCTGGCTCACCCCCCGAGGTGTCAGTGGGTCTCAGTATGTCACTGAAACTCTCTGAGCCTCAGTTTTCATATCAGAGTTTTCTCTGCCCTCAAGTCATGTACCAATAAGGGACAACAAAGTAATGAAGGCGGGGACACTTTGTGGGCAGTAAAGGGCTCTGCTAGGAATGGGAAACTTCTATAAGCAAATAGCCGACTTTCTGCTTGCCCTGCCCCTTTCTTCACTGAAAGAGTATTTAATGACACGGAGGCAGATTATTGCCTTTGAATCTAGGCCTAAAGATGGTGTATTATTTGGAAATACCTTCCAGAATTGTGGAGATTAGAAGAGTCTGGATCCCAGGGCCCCCCTGGAAGAGCTCCCTAGAGGACGATGGGAAAAGGGAAACATTCTCTGAAGACCTATTGTATTCTAGATACTGTGACAGTCACTTGCATATATGAAGACTTTTGGTGATGATGATGGCTGTCTTTATTGACTATTATGTGATAGGTACCATTCTGAGTGTGTTCCATGCATCATACCCACTTTACAGATGTGAAAACTGAGGCACTGTGAGGTTAAAAGAGGTAACCAAAGTCACCCTCAGCTAAAGCTTAAATCCCAGCATCCAGAGTCCCCAGAACACAGCCATCCCTGTCTCCCTCTATACAGCTTCCATAGTCAGCACACTGTTGAATTCTCTTGCCAACACCACCTGCCTTTTCCAAACAAGGAAACTGAGGCTCAGAAAGATTAGGTTGCTTGCATAGGGCCACACAGAGGAGAAAGAGGAGGTTTATTGGGTGTACTGATTTTTTTTCTTCAAAAAGATTTCCTTCTTTGGTTATCTTTTTGATGAGTGCAAAAGCATTACTCAATTCGAGCCTAAATCTAGCTTCCTATCATTTCCTCACTGGAGTTCTATTTTTTCTCGAGGATCAGACAGAAGACATCTAGTGCCTTGTTCACAGGGAAACCTCTGAGACATACAAAACCCATCGTCCCAACTTCCTCCCCTCTTCCCTTCTTCAGGAAAAGAAATTCAGGTCCTTCGGCCTTTGTGAAGATGACAGCGCCATTCGCTCTCGTATTCTGGTTCTGCCCTTTTGGACAGGTTCCAGCGTGACTGTGACCAGGTGAAAATATGGAACCAGACCTTAACCCCACATGCCAGCCGGCTGTCCCAGAGGAAGTGCAGCGTCACCTGAGTTATCATGCTTGACATGCTATGCTCCTCGTGATCCGACCAGAGTTCACAGAGGCTCCCGCGGCTGCACCCACACTGCTGACTCACAACTCTCTTGTGCCCCAATTTCCTGCCCCGTTTCCTTTGCTCTACTTGTCTGGATTTCTTACCGCCTCTCTTGGTCCCACTAGGTGAGATTTCTGAGGGGTCCTCTCAGCGGTTACCCTGGGGGAGCTCCTGGGAGCTGATCCACACCTCCAAAGCCCCTGAAGACAGCCAAACCCAGTGGTAGGCTAGTAAATGCCCTCGGACCCCTCTGGGGGGCCTGCGGACAAAGGGCTCTTCCAGGAAGAGTCAGATCTGATTCATAAATACCTGGTAAACACCTCTTCTCAGGGAGCCAATGCACCTATGACCTTGACTGAGTCTTAGTTTGGGAGAGCCTTCGAGTGGCAATATTTTCATTTTCAAGGAGCAGTTTGCCATCCCAGCCCTGGAACGAGATAGGCCTGGCTTCAAAGCACTTACCAGCTTTGTAATTTCAGGCTAGGTCTCAACATCTTTAAGGTTCTGTTTCTCTCTGTAAAACTGGGGCCACAATGGTGCTTACTTCACTGTGATGCTGAAAAGATGAAAAGAGAAAACGCAGATAAATGGTTTACCCAGCGGACCTGGTGCATGGGGTGTGCAGAGCATACCTACGGCCCTGGTGGGAATTTCTTCGTGCCTTTGTTTTTCCCAGGCCAGTATTTACCCAGCATGTGTCCGCTGAGAGTCTGCGGGGCAGCTGGGTGCGCAGCACAAGAGCACAGATGCTTTAAGGCCTAAGCCCAGGGTTGGTCTCCAGTGGACAAAAGTGCTTAGGGGCACTTGTTAAATATTTAACAGGGACATCACTCTGGCTCTGAGTTTGGACCCCCAGGCTCTCCACCCCCAACATGTACACCATCTCCTGAGTTTGAAGCTTCTCGGATGACCTCAATGTGACCTTGGCCAAATCTCATAACGTGTCTCAGCCTCGGGCACATTTCCTATAAAACAGAGACGGTAATGCCCATGATGCCAAGATTTTGTAGTAGATTAACTAATAACAAGTGCAGAGTGTCCAGCCAGGCCAGGCTGGTCATCCATGCTCCATCGCTCTGAGCTCCATGCCCCCATCCCTCCCTCTGCCCCCAGCCCTCTGCCACCAAGTGCCCAGGGGAGTTTAGAGAGTGGTGGGCAATAAACACGTGCCCCTCTGCCTCAGGTGGAGAGGGCTGGGGTTGCGATGGGATTATGTCAAAGGGGGTGTTGAACGCCAGGAAGGGCAGGTCGCTTTGCCAAGTTAGTCCTCCGTTTCCTCATCTGTGGAGTTGTCATGACTTCATGTGAGATGACTTGAGTTAATCAGTGAGCAGGAACCTGTGCATTGGAAAGTCTACCTCAGGGCTGGTGCTGCCATTTGCTTCTCTGTTTCCCCATTAGAGCGTGATCCCCCAAAGGGATGCCCTCCAGGTTCACCCCTCTGTCCCAGCTCATTGCTCAGCCAATAGCAACTGCATAAACTGATGGAAGAATGTATTATCCTGTTTCCTCCTCCCAGAGCCCATAGAGACACACACCTGTCACAAGAGTTACAGAGGTCAATGAGTGGCCTGACAGTCCGCGACCAGGTCAGGCATCTCCAGCCTGCTGTGATGACATTTCTTCTGGGACATAGGTGAAGTGACATTGCTCTGCTCTGTGACTCACCCTTCCCCTCGAGTCATTAACCTAATCTGTCATCTTCTCCTGTCTCAGGCTTGGGTGAACTTAAGACCTGAGGATGGAACTGAGCTGTGTGCTGGACAGGTGTGTCCAGGGGTCCCAGCCAATCACATGCTCTGGGAAAGCCCTGCTGGCAGGTGAAGAGAGGGAGGTACCGGGATATCACATTGGGTCCACACCCTGTCCAGGAGACTGTGTCAAGGTTGGTACCTATCCAGTCACATATGGTGGGCCCTGAGCCAGAGGGCCTTCTTCTCCATCCCCCCTCTCAGCACCCTAATTGCTGATCATCTTGGGTCTTGAGTGGGGGTTCCCCCCCATCAACCTTCCTTTTAAAGATTATCAAGTAATTTTCTATAGTCACACATTATGAACATAAACCATCTTTCATAGCTCCCTAGTACCTGGACAAGAGTCCAGCCCCCAGCTCACACTCAGGCCCCTTCATAGACCTCAGCTGCTTCTCCAGTCGTCTTCCTCTCCACACCCTGGAGTCCCTGCCTCCAACCCAGTGCGTGCCTGGGGGTTCCGCCAAGCTGCCGTTCACTTTTTCTTCTCCTTGCCCTCGCTAAGGTGTATACTACATCTTGAAAACCCTTCCCATGTCTTCCCCATCCTTCAGATCTGAGCTTAAAAGTCACCTTATTCAGGAAGCCCTCCCAGATCAGCCAAAAGTGATAATACCTGGTTATATTTATTGATAATTTATTGTATGGGAATCACCATGATCAGAACTTTCCATACTTTAATTTGATACTTCCGGCTATCTTAAGGGTACATGAATACTATTATCCCCCATTTTATAGATGTGAAAACAGAGGCTCAGATTGGGGAACTAACTTCTCCATACTCACATATCTTGTGAGATTCCATCGTCAGTTTGCCTGACTCCAACTTGCTCCATAACCCTGGTTCTTATCTAGCATATTCTTTATACCTCTCTGGGGCACTTGTCTTGCTGAGTTTTCTGTTTTACTGCAGGACTCACCTACTCAATTCTCCTGTGATCCTCCTACAGACAGGGACTGGCTGTGCAGTGTCTGATGTAGGCCAGGCTGAGACCAGAATCAAGGGTGACTGGACAAGAGTAACTGAACACTGCTGTGTGCTACCCTATGCTGGGTGCTGCACATGCACAGACACACGTGGGCACGTGCATGACATGTATGTGTGTGTACTGACATGTATGTGCACATGCATGGCCACACGCATAACATGTATGTGTGCATGCTGACACATATGTGCACATGCACAGACACACGTGGGCACGTGCATGATATGTATGTGTGCGTGCTGACATGTATGTGCACATGCATGACATGTATTTGTGCATACCGACACGTTTGTGCACATGCACAGACACACATGGGCACATGCATAGCATGTGTGTGCATACTGGCACGTATGTGCACATGCATGATCACCTGTGGGCACATGCATGACATGTATGTGTATGTAGTGGCACGTATGTGCACATGTATGATCACGTGTGGGCACATGCATGACATGTATGTGTGTACTGACACATGTGTACACATGCATGGACGCATGTGCACACATGTACACGCACAGTCATGTTAGCATTGCAGGTCTCATTTTTCAGAAGAAGAAACTGAGGCACAGAGCATCTAAATAACTTGGAAAAAATCCATGAGAAGACAAAAGTTGGGTAAAACTACGTGGGAGTCATCTCAAAAATATACCAGTGACTGAAAAACCCAGAGTGCCAGTTGGCATCATGTGCTCCCTTTAGGAAAAACACAGGCTTATTTCTGCCAAGGCTGTTTTAGGACACACAAGAAACTACCTTTGGGGAGGTGACACGGGAAGGGTTTGGAGGACGGGGCACAGGACGCTTGAAGGAGACATTTTTTATAATCTAATGTTTTTGCATTTGAACTTTTTCTTCATTATTTGCATGTATTTCTGTTTCAGAAATAAAATTTGCAGGTGGCACCTGTGGCTCAAAGGAGTAGGGCGCTGGCCCCATATACTGGAGGTGGTGGGTTCAAACCCAGCCCCAGCCAAAAACTGCAAAAAAAAAAAATAATAATAATAAAATCTGCTTATTTAGTATATGGATTTGTGAAAATTTTTGAAGAGCACATATCCCTGGACTTTACTGACCCACTGTAACCATCTCATTTCTGATACTGTGGGTTCAGTGTCCAGAGCCACACAGTAACTGGCAGAATAAAGCAAGTCCCAGGAATTTTTCCACTTCCCAGTGCATGTAAAAGTTATGTTGACACAATTCTGTAGTCTCTTGAGCATGGGGTAACATTTTGTCTAAAATATATGTATTTTAATACATACCTCAATTAAAAACAATTACAAAAATTGCTAATGATCATCTGAGCCTTCAGCGAGTTGCAACCCCTTCTCTGGCAGAGTTGTACCTCAGTGTCCGGGGGCAGCTGCTAAAGATGCAGGTGTCTGTGGCAATTCCTTAAAATACCGCAAAATTGAAGTTCGCGATTTCAATTTACGCTGGATATCTTGAATCTTGATGAAAGATTTCTCTGTAGCGTGTGATGCTATTTGATAGCATTTTATCCACAGTAGAACTTCTTTCTAATTGGGGTCAGTCCTCTCAAACCCTGCCATGCACTGCTTTATCAACTAAGTTTATTTAACATACTAAATCCTTTCTCGTTATTTTAACATTGTTCACAGCATTTTCACCAGGAGTAGATTCCATCTTGAAAAATCACTTTCTTTGCTTCTCCTTAAGAAGCGACTTCTCGTCCATTTAAGTTTGACATTGCTATAGACACATCTTCAGGCTCCACTTCTAATTTCAGTGCTTTTTTTATTTCTACCACGTCTGTAGTTATTTCTTCTATGAAAGTTTTTTTTTAATTTTGTTTTCTCAAAGTCATCATGAGGTTTGGACTCTACTTATACATACATTTCTGATAACACTGATATTTTGACCTCCTCCTATGAATCACAAATGTTCTCAAAGGCACTTAGCATGATGACTCCTTTCCAGAACATTTTCAGTTTACTTTGCCTTGTTCTGTCAGAGGAATTACTGTCTATGGCAGCTATAGGCTTGCAAAATTTAAGTCTTTTTTTTTTTTTTTTTGATAGCGTCTCAAGCTGTCGCCCTGGGTAGAGTGCTGTGCTGTCACAGCTCGCAGCAACCTCAAACTCTTGAGCTTAAGTGATTCTCTTGCCTCAGCCTCCCAAGTAGCTGGGACTATAGGCACCTGCCACAGTGCCTGGCTATTTTTTGGTTGTAGTTGTCATTGTTGTTTGGCAGGCCCAGGCTGGATTCGAACTCGCCAGCTCTGATGTATGTGGCTGGCACACTAGCCGCTGAGCTACAGGCGCTGAGCCCAAAATGTACGTCTTAAATGAAAAGATTTGAAAATTGAAATTACTTCTTGACCCCCGGGCAGCAGAATGGATGTTGTTTTGGCAGTCATGAAAACAACAGTCATCTTGTACGTCTTATCAGAGCACTTCGGTGCATTGTCAGGAAGCTCTAAAATTGTGAAAGTAATCTTTTTATTTTTTTTCTCTGAGCAGTAGCTCTCAACAGTGGGCTTATAACATTCAGTAAACCGTGCTGTTTAGATATGCAGTTCATGTAGGCTTTATTTGCTTTAGCGAGCACAGGCAGAGTAGATTTCACATAATTCTTTTTTGGCGGGGGGAGGGCAGTTTTTTTGTTTTTTGGGTTTTTTTTTTTTTTTTTTGGCCGGGGCTGGGTTTGAACCCACCACCTCCAGCACATGGGGCCAGTGCCCTATCCTTGGAGCCACAGGCACTACCCAGATTTCACATAATTCTTAAGGGCTGTAGGATTTTAAGAATGGTAAATGGGCATCAGCTTCAACATACAGTCAGCAGATGGCTTAGCCCCTTGCAAGAGAGTCACCCTGTCCTGTGAAACTTGGAAGCCAGGCCCTGACTTCTCTCTAGCCATGAAAGTCCCAGATGGCATTTTCTTCCAATAGAAGGCTATTGTGTCTACTCTGGAAATCCATTGTTTAGTGTAGCCCCTTTCATCATTATCTTAGCTAGATCTTCTGGATAACCTCTGAAGCGTCTGAGTTAGCATGTGCTACGGCACCTGGCATTTTTATGTTATAGAGATGGCTTCTTTCCTTAAATCTTACAGACCAACCTCAGCTAGCTTCATACACAGACTTTTCTTCTGCAACTTCTTCACCTTTCTCAGCCTTCAGAGTTGAGAAGAGTTAAGCCTTTGCTCTGGAGGCTTTCGCTTAGGGGAATGTTGTGGCTGGTTTGATCCTCCAACCAGGGCACTAAAATGTTCTCCACATCAGCATTAAGGCTGTTTTACTTTCTTGTCATTTGTGTGTTCACAGGAGCAGAATTTTTTAATTTCCTTCAAGAGCTATTCCTTTGCACTAACAACTTAGCTAACTATCTGGCCTAAGAGTCCTGGCTTTTGGCCTATCTTGGCTTTTGACAAGCCTTCCTCACTAAGCTTAATCATTTCTAGGTTTTGATTTAAAGTATGAGACATGTGACTTTCCCTTTCACTTGAACACTAAGAGGTCATTGCAGGGTTATTGATTGGCTTAATTTCAATATCACTGTGTTTCAGAGAATAGGGGGGTCCAAGGAGATGAGGAGAATGGGGAACAGCTGGCTGGTAGAGCAGTCAGAACACACACATTTATGGATTAAGTTCACTGTCATATATGGACTCAGTCTGTGGTGCTCCCAAAACAATGATAATAGTAACATCAAAGATCACTGATCACAGATCACTGTAACAGATATAATAATAATGAAAAAGTTTAAAACATTGTGAGAATTACCAAAATGTGACACACAGACATGAAATGAGGCGCTGTTTGAAAATGGTGCTGATAGACTTATTAGACACGGAGTTGCCACAAACCCTCAATTTGTAAAAACAAAAAAAACACAATATATGTGAACTGCAAAAAAATGAGGTATGTCTTTATTTGGAGAAAATTTTGATACATGGTATTATGAGGATTATGGTTAGCTATATATGACAGAAAACACAATAATCATGAGGTTTGATTTTCTCATATATAAAGGAAGCCCAGAAGGAGGGGACCCTAGACTGAAACAGCACTCCATAGTGACAGAGGCCCAGGTTCCTTCTGTCTTCTTGCTCTGCCATCCTCATCTCCTGGTTTCCACTTTCTGGTCCAAGATGGCTGCTCCATTTACCAAGAAGGATGACCAGCAAGACAAAGGTCAAGGCCCTTGCATTTAAGAACCCTTTCCAGAAATTTCATACGTTACTTCTGCTTCCATCCCATGGACCTACACTTAGTGACCTGTCAACACCTACCTGGGATGGAGGCTAGACATTGTAGATTTCACTTCCAGCAGCCACATGCTAGTTGAAAATCACAGTTCTATTGTTGAGGAGAAAGGGAGAACAGCTATTTGACAACAACAAACTTTCCTCTGCCACAAATACAAATGCTTCGCTTTCAGAATTTCCACCCTGCTCTCTAAAGCCGATGCATGATTGGATACGTCTTATGTTTCTGACATACTCTTGAACCCTCTATAAAAGATATTAATATACATTCAGGGAAGAAAACCAACTGTTCACTAAAGACCCAATTTCTAAACCAAATCCTCAATGAGCTTTTGCTGATGGAAGGTCCAGCTGTGTGATCTTGGGCAAACAAGTTGCCCTTCTTAAGTCATGTGACCTTGGCCAGGTCATGTTACCACTGCAAGCCCATTCTAAGTTAAATAGCACCAATATCTAACTCGTTGAATGGCTGGGTGGCTTACATGGCATGAAGAGAAACACAAAAAATTAATTTTGATAATATATTTCTTTTAACCCAATATGTACAAAATCTTACCCTTTCAACACGGAATCAATTCAAATTATTGATGAGATAAATACATCCCCTTTTCATACTAAGACTTTGAAATTCAGCACATGCTTCACACCTGCAACACATCTCAATTTGGACTAGTCGTCAGTCTTGGGTTTAAGAGTCGCCTTGGCTACCAAATTGGACAGGGCAGGTTGAGTCTAATTTCAATGCCCTTGCTGGGTGCCCCCAGTACCTTACATTCAGGCACAGTGAGGATCCTTTCCACAGCAGATGTCTATTTACTTGCCTTAGTCACAAGCAAGTCCCTTGAGGAGACGGAATGCATCTTACCCCCAGGGCTTTCATAATAGCACAGAGCAGACACTCAATAAATACTCTGTAAGCAAACATCATTCATTTCTCCAGCCCTAATGCTCAGCCCAGTGCTTGACCCTCAGTAGGCATTTAATAAAGACTTACTAAATTAATGAAGGAATGACCCACTATTTTAAAGGTCAGTGAAATTGCAATTTGACAGCAGGTGAAAACCAGGCAGTTTATTGCAGGGGAGACAATGGTACCTTTCTAACCCTCAAAGTAACACCTGCTGTTAACTCCAATTTCCTTCACCACCTCTGGTCTCCCAAACAGAACCGGAGCCAGATGGGAAGCCATGAGCCTTCCTATTCCAGTAAAATCTCACAATACCCGGCCTGCAATGGTAAGCATGCCTATCAGGTTCCCAGGAACAAATAAAATTACCTTCCAGCTCAGGCCTCATTTCTCCATTTCACTGTATACTTGTTCTCTCAAGATCAGCTCAGTATAGTGCAAGGTGAGAGGCTCTGGAAAGCTTCCAGCCATTGTCCCACTGAAACCTGGGGAGGTTTACAACAAAACCAGTAGTAATGATGATTAGACCCTTCAACCTCAGCCCTGGCTCTCACGAATTCAGTAACCTGCAGCAACCTGTGTCTTTTTCACAAACATGTGTTTTCTCATGGTGAGACAGGGGTGACAGTACAGACTTGTCTGTCCATGCTGCTGCAAGGACCCTCTGAGGACAGACGTCTTCACCACCTCCACCACCAGGCACTGGCACTCCGTGAGTGGCAACCTGCATCATTCCCAGGGCAACCTGGCCACCAGTCTCCTGGATAATATTTGCAAAGTGAGAGGCTGCATTATTTTTGCCCTGATGACCAGCCACAGGCTAGATGATTTTCTCAGAGTTGTATCGAGTCCCCTTCCCTGCTCCTGCCCCACCCTGTGTGAACTAAAACACAAACACTGTTTAGAAAGATCTGGGCCAAAGTTACTTCTTAGAGCCTGGTAGCAGGCCAGGAGGCCGGTCACAAAGGCTGCATTCAGCTGCAACAGCAGCAGCCTGGTGGGCAGGGGTCTTGTCTCCCACGTTCTTGACTAGGCTTCTTGGGGGGAGGGAGGAAGGTGTTACCTTGTTGCTCCGTTTCCATAGCAACCACGGTGACCATAGTGAAACCCAGAAACTGCACATTGAAACTTGGGAGTTGCAAGAGCTGAAACTTTGTGTGCTGCAAAGTCAAGTCTGATTGGAGGAAGGCTTTCTCCGGGACCTTCCCCTCCCCTCAAACTGAAGAATTTTCCAGGCCCTTTCCAAAGAAAATTAAAGACAAGCTGCTGTGCTGATAGCACACAACCACTGCCTGCTCTGGACAGAGATATTTGTGCAAGGGCTGCTACCAACCTTTTGTGACAAGGTACAAGAGACTTTCAGGGAAATGAGTGGCCTGCACGTCACCCGCAGAGCTTCCTAGCCCGCTGTGCCTGACGACTCTGCCTCTGGCACAGGACAGTAATATCGCCCATACCTGTGCAACCGTGGGAAGTCACTTGCTGTCCCTTAGCCCTGTCCTTACCACAATAATTCAATAAAGCCCAATCCAGTAAACTGATGTCTACTCTGAGCCAAACAGTGAGGTTGCAAAGCTGAAAACACCGGGTTGTGCCCTCAGGGAGCTCACTTAGCCTTCCAGGCAACAGAGCATGACACGTCAGGTTGCATCATCACATCATGGGTGCCCTGTCCAGCACCCGGCGGGACAGGTTGTACTATAAAAGTTTATTTCCTTTCTTCTTCAAAGTGGGCCACACTATGGAAATCCCCGAAAAACGAGCCACAGCCCCTGTACTTCTATAACGTTTTTCTTGTAACCAAGATAAATTTACCGATTTGGACGTTAGTGGAGAGGAATTCAACTTCCACTAATTTTACTCATTTAGTCTTCATTGCGTTGGATTTTCTTGACAGTCTGCTGAATTTGGAAGGACAGGAATGATTGTTTCCACTTGAAAGCACCGAGGCACAGAGGGCGACTGATTTGCCTGGGTCACCCGGAGAACTGGAGGCAGAGTGGGATCGAGCACACGTTTTCCAACTTACTGTCTGAGTGTGTGTCCTGAGCAGCTGCTCAGTGCCGGCTTAGCTCTAAACCAGTGATTTTTTTTTTTTTTTTTTTTTTTTT
>NW_003852461.1:5777341-5778378 GCF_000181295.1 Otolemur garnettii | reverse complement strand
AAACTTTTTAAACAGGGGGCCAGTTCACTGTCCCTCAGACCATTGGAGGGCCGGACTGTGGGCCCCAGGACAAGTCGGCTGCTAAGCAGGACAGGAAGCGGTGGCAAAAACACCTGGCAGGCCGGATAAATGTCCTCAGCGGCTGCAAGTGGCCCGCAGGCCATAGTTTGAGGACGCCTGTTTTAGAATATTAGGGGGTACACATGTTTTGTTTACATACTCGGTTTTTGTACAGAGTGAGTCTAAGTTATGTGTGCCTTTCACCCAGACGGTGTGTACTGTACCCAATAGGTGTGAATCCACTCATCCCCCTTGTTCCCTCCCCCAGCTCAATTTTCACTGAGCTTTTTTTCCATATGTTCACTTAAGTATTAATCAATTAGTTCCAATTGGTACTGAATATGTGTGTTTGTTTCTCCATTCTTATGACGTTTCGCTCAGAATAATGTTTTCCAGTTCCATACAGGTTGGCACAAAAGATACTAGATTGACATTTTTTTTTATGGCTGAGTATTTATGAAACGCTCCGTATGTCCCTGACAGAAAGCTGAGAGTAATTTGATTATCATAGAATTACATTATTCCTTGAATTCTGAGATGCCATTGATTGTAAGAAGCAGCACTGATTGATAACTTTTAGGTTGAAGGCGAGGAAGATTATATCATTTGTACATAATGCTTGCAAGATCCATATTGGTTTCGGAAAAATTGTATTTTATAAAGTATGTCTTTGAATTTGAGGACATGTGGTCTAAGATATGGTCTCAAAAGTAAGAAGTCCAGTTGGCAAGATAAGACTACATGGATGAAAAAGCCAAAAAAAAAAAAAAAAAGCCAAGCAACACATGATTAAATACTACAGACTAATCACTATAGGCCTCGATTAGTCGGTCCTCCCCATAGAGCAGCTGGAGGTTTGCAAAGGGGTGGCCTTACTCACACTGCTCACAGCCCACTGTAGGGCAGGGGTTTAGTCATTCCCAGCCAGGCCTAAAGATTCCTATAGACGTCTACCATGGGTAGCTGCAGAACTTCAA
>NW_003852461.1:5772321-5777321 GCF_000181295.1 Otolemur garnettii | reverse complement strand
GTTTTTGGCTGGGGCTGGATTTAAACCCGCCACCTACGGCATATGGGGCTGGCGCGCTACACCTTTGAGCCATAGGCACCAACCTGCCTCAGAAATTTTTAAAGATCACCAATCAAATTATTTTCAAAAGAAGTTAAAAGTACAATAAATTCTTCTTATCCTTTTTTTTTTTATCAACATAATTTAAGTGTGCCAGGAAAGTTTATAGGTTCAAATGTGCCATGAGATAAAAAAGGTTGAAAAACACTGCTCTAGACACAGGGGTCAAAGGCAGTGAACAAAATAAATTTTCTCCTTATAAGCCTGTGTGCCTCAGTTTCCTCATCCATAAAATGAGAATACTAACAGGATATGTACCTCAGTCTGAAATCCATTTGAAGTACTTAGACAGCGTCTGGCACGTAGTAAGTGCTCAGTAAATGTTAGCTATTACTTTTCAGTATAACCAGTTCTTACAGACTGTAACCCCCACCCCCCGCCCCAGGATCCCTGGGTATCTGTTTAACTCTCACAAGTGAAACCACAGCCAACACCCGCTAGAAAGGTTGGCCTCAGTAGACAGAAGCCCTTGGGGATTGAGTTACTTTGATGGCGGGACCAGCAGCCCTGGCCAAACTGGCCCCCTTCCTGCTCCATGAGTATACCCACCTGCCCTGGCTGGGCAACGTGCAGAAATGTTTATAGCGATCTCATTTGTTTTCCTTTCTGTGACTGCTGCCTTCCAAAGGCCAGGAACCGCTGAAATTGAACCAAAGCAGGGGCCAGGGGAGCAGACAGGGCCTGGGCCGGGGCCAGGAGTAATGAAGTGGAAACTGTTCACACCACAGGCAGTATTACAATGCACCTGTGCAAACAGAAGGAGGCCTGCCCACCCCTCCTCCTGGGCCCAACGGCCCTGCTGACTTCTCTTTAGGCTTCAGTCTCTGCCCTGGCTGGTCAATACTTAGGTACAGGGAAGATAAGAAACAAAGATGCTGGCTGGGCGTTGTGGTGGGCATCTGTAGTCCCTGCTACTCAGGAGGCTGAGACAAGAGGAACACTTGAGCCCAAGAGTTTGAGGTTGCTGTGAGTTATGACGCCACGGCACTCTACCCAGAGTGACAGGGGAGACTCAGTCTCAAAAAAGAAAGAAAGAAACAAAGAAGACAGAGTGACACGGGCAGGGAAGGGATGGAATCAGAGGCAAGAGAGAAAAGAGACCCCCTAGCCCAGAGTTTCCTGAGCGTTCTGCCGAGTGCTCTGGAGGCTTGCTGGTCTACAGGGCAGAAAGGCAGCTCAGTTAGTGTCAGCTGTGAGCTGGGATCTGGGCCTTCATGTCCCTGTGTGCATTTCGCTCCTCCAAGATGGCTTTGCTTCATGTCACAGGCCAAGGAAACAAAGCCGGCAGGCGACTGGATTAAGATTTGAATCCAGGTATCATCAAGTTACACAGACCCGAGGTGTGGTATGGCGTGACTTTCTCAAAGCCATGTGTCTATGGAGTGAGAACCCAGGGATACCAAACTCTTGATGTGGGGGACACCACGGCGCTCGGCAACAGGAAGGCATCTCAGAGATGTCTAGATAGACTATCCTCCAATAATGGGGGCAGTGAAGATGAGGGGCCTCCCCGGGGTGCACGCAGGGTGGCACACTGCTACCGTGGCAGAGACAGAGAAAGGACACATGGGGACTACCCTTTGTCCAAGGCCGGGTAAGTTCTGAAGCCAGGTGACTCTGGGTGAGTCTGAATCTCATCCAACCCCAGCCTCTCCATCTCTGAAATGAGAATTCTGTGAGCATTAAGTAAGTTGGTGTCTCTGAAGCCTGAAGATCTGTTGTTGAAATTTCACCTCTCTCCAGCTCAACCCACAGTCACTCTGCTGCCAAGTCCAACCGAGAGGGAGCAGAATGTCCAGCCCAGAGGATGCACCTCGGCGGTATCTGTTATGTGAACAAATGACCCAACAGATGAGTAATATCATCCGTAAGTTCAGCAGCACGGAACTATTATAAGTTCAGCAGCACAGTTGCTCTAAAAGGCAGATTTTCCTGAGTCCTATTCTGTGAAATGTTAGCAATCCGTGAGATAGCTGTTGTTCTGAATAATTAAAAAGTAAAAAATTTAAAAAAATTGGAATTTTTTTCAAAAATGTAGGTTAATACATCTACAGCTGACCCTTAAGCAATAGTGGTTTAGAGTTCACCAGTCCACTTACACACTGATCTTCTGCCTCTGACGTCCCCAAGGCAGAGAGACCGGCCCCTCCTCATCCTCCTGTCCCCCTCAGGCTACTTCAGATGAGGATGATGAAGACAAAGACCCTTACGATGATCTGCTTCCACTCAGTGAATGATTTTCTTAATAACATTATTCTTTCTTATAAGAATACAGTATGTGTATATAATACACATACAAAATATGTATTAATCGACTATTTATGTATTGGTGAGGCTTCTGGTCAACAGTAGGCTCTTTGTAGTTAAGCTTTGGGGGAGTTAAAAGCTATACATGGATTTTTGACTGCAGGGGGGATCGGCTCCCCTGACCCCCATGTTGTTCAATGGCCAACTGTATAAAAGGAGTGTGTGTATATTCCACATTCTTACAGTAGATGATGCATGAAGCTCTGGTAAAAAGAGAACAAAAAGCAATGGAGAAATGGCCTTAAATTAGAATGCCTGGTGGTCTTATGAGACACTCCTGATTCACAAACCTGGAACGTGGCCCTATAAGACGATGCATGGGCGGCTCTAACCAACTCCTGTATCCTGCTTTCCGGATGATTATGGGTCTTCGTTACGTATATTTGCTCATAAGATCACTGTGTGTGTCTGGTATTCGTCAATGTTTTCTGTGCATTAAACATGCGAATCAAAATGTGATGATGTCTTACAACAATGAAATGACCAGAAAACCTTGTTATTCTATCTGCTTTATTCTGAGTGTACATTATATCTGTAGGTCCCTTTTGGCATCCCATCAATATGCTGCTCTTTTGAGGTTTCTTAGATGCAGCAACTAGCTAAGCGTATCACTGAGTTGTTCCTGCTTCGACTTGCTTGTTACTTTGGGGAAAACCACAGAGGTTTGGAAATGGATGGACGAGTGGATGGGGCATTAGAGATAATAAAATGAGCTTCTACAGTCACTAAAATGTATAAAGAAATGAAGCTCTTACAAACCCACTATTAGCCAGGATGGCAAGAAAGCTATAAAACGTAGAAAAACAGAAGGGAGCTTGTAAGGGTCTGACTCGAGCTATCCTCGGGTTAGATTTTAAAACAGAAATCAGCGGTTTGTCCGTGCAGGCACGTGAAATGTCACAGGAAGTTTAAAATGATAAGGATGCAATGTTACAAACCAGACAATTATAGGGAGAGAGCAGGAGTGACCTATTAGACAAAGCAAATAATTTAAAAGGGAGGAAATTTAACAGTGATCACTTTATATGGGTGAAATTGACAGGCCCAAATTAGGACACGTCCGGAGCGAGCTCATTAAAATTTTAAAACTCCAATTTTGAACAGAAAAAAATGAAGATTTCAGATATTGACATGAGCTTCACTTGGATAACTTATTCGCTTTAATAAGAAAATGAAATAAATAATATTTTGCCTAAAAAGGTTTTTTTTTAACGAATGTTCCACACCATAGAAAAAGTGATAGGAAACAGAAAAAAACTATAAAAACTAAAATAAATTAACTGGAAAGCAGAAATAGGGTATATAGTGACTTCCCATATAAATCGATGGACTCTTTCTTTAGGGTGAAAATAAAGTATCTTTACAAATCTCTGTCAGGTCTACTCAAGAACAGAGAATCAGATTAAAAATACAGAAGGAATATAACACATGTCAAAGATATAAATGTCTAAGTAATTCTATACACAGCTACGTCCTGATGTTCTTGAAAATGTTTTATTAATTTAAATAATTGAGGGAAAATTTAAATTACAAAATTGGTTCAATGAGCAATATATACACAACAATATATTCAAAGCAATAATATATGTAGCAAGGAGATACAAAAGGTACATATAACATATATACCCATAATATATATACACACACATATGTTTGTGGCAATAACTAAGGTACAACTCAAGAAAATTTTCTGCACAATTGCACTTTCCCTCAGCCTTACAACCTCCAGACCTTATATGGTGAATTCTCTTTCATTTTAAAGAAAGGATTTCCAGAGGGTTAAAGTGTTCTATAACAGAGAAATATGTAAAATCATCTTACTTATTTTGTATAGATATCATAAATCCTTATATTTACATCTGACAGACAATGCCCCCAAAGGGTATTTATAGCTTAACTTCACACAGTAATATGTTTGTGAAAATTCTAAATAAAATGGCAGGGAACTGACCTCCGTGCTAGAAAGAGTAAGCCACCGTGACGAAGTTGGGTTGATCCCAGGAATGCTCACAGCCCACTGTAGGGCAGGGGTTTAGTCATTCCCAGCCAGGCCTAAAGATTCCTATAGACGTCTACCATGGGTAGCTGCAGAACTTCAAGGGCATGTTCAAGTCAAACCAATTCCCTTTCAACACTATGTTCTAGGCATCTGCTATGGGCACATGCCGTGCTGAGTGCGGGGGGAGACCCAACCCCCTGTTCTTCCCTCACCTTCCCCACTGCACACAGCACATAACTGATGTGACTCCTGTTTTCCAAACTGAGCTGACCTGACCCTACACCAAGTGAACCTGTCAGTCATCGTGAGAACGGCCTGCATCAGTGCTTCCCAAAATGTCTATGTAAAAGACCAGGACTTGATTTTCAAGTCTGAGGCCAACTGATCTATTTTTGTATCAAAATCACACATTTGGATGCCATGGCGATGTTAAATTGCTAGAAAATTTCTCAACATTTCCTCTCAATTTCTGTACTTACTTTGGCGAGGACCCATGGCTGTTTGCAGACCGGCACGATACACAGACCACATTTGGAATAGCGCAAGCCTACCTGATTTCAGTAAGCAGGGCGCCAGCCCATATACCAAGGGTGGC
>NW_003852461.1:5768892-5772301 GCF_000181295.1 Otolemur garnettii | reverse complement strand
TGTTTGTGAAAATTCTAAATAAAATGGCAGGGAACTGACCTCCGTGCTAGAAAGAGTAAGCCACCGTGACGAAGTTGGGTTGATCCCAGGAATGCAGCGATCCTGAAGAGCATCTTGATGACCTAGGACGGGAGAAATAGCAAGTTGACTTGGACAAATTATAATAAGAACTGCTGTTGACAAGTTTCAGAACATATCACAAGACTGTCATCACTAAAACGGTGTAATACCAATACAAGAAAACACAGGCGGGTGAATGGATGAATGAAATACATTCTCTATTTTTAGCAGAGATGGAGGTCTCACACTTGCTCAGGCTGGTCTTGAACTCCTGAGCTCAAGGAATTCACCTAGCTTTGCCTCCCAGAGGGCTAGGATTGCAGGAGTGAGCCACGGCACTTGACCTCCATGAAGGAGGAATCCTTCTCTCAGTTTAGGCCTCACAGGCAGCGTCTGAACTGATGAAGACCAGGGGGAGATGTCTGCTGGATAGGTAGGAAAGCAGAGAGGCAGCAGAACTCAATATTTAATTTGCCAAAACCAGCACAAAATAAAAATGTAGGATTCCTTGTTCAAGATGATGAGGCGTGTCGGATGCCGGCCCCAGAGCAGTGCACCAAATGTGGCTATGTGACTGCCTGGGTGGTGGTGGCCTGAGAGTGCGTCTCCTGTCACAGGAGACACTACACTGTCCAGCAGCTTCAAGCTCAAAGCTGATAAACACACTAACTGCCTGCTCCATCCTGAGATCATCAATGGTGGTTCCCCTCCCTCTCACATGTTCATAGAAATTAAGAGGTGGGGCACAGACACCCTTCGGGCTGCCACTGTGAGACCTCCCCTCCTTGTCCACTGACGTACCTAGGACTGCACCAGAACACAATGAGTGCACAGGACACGTCCCTGAAATATACAAGATGACTTGGGGTATATGACTTTACTGCTACCCAGCCCCTCCACACGCATTACCCAGTCTGATAGAAAAGGATTATTTTCTCCATTCTCTCCGTAAGTTCTCCATTCTACCCATATAAGTTCTGATATGTGTAAGTCACACAGCTGATGACCTGGCCAGGTGGGGCTCAAACTAACACCTCCGATCCTAACTCCTTCGTGTTTATTCATCCATCCTTCTGTCCCTTGGAACACTTGCTCTGTGCAAGCCCCCCTGCTAGACCCTGCGGACTCCTCAGCTCCTGGCCTTAGGAGCTCGCAGCTCAGTGGGGCAGACTGCCCCCGGGTTCCACACACCACCAGAGCAGTAAAGCCATGCGAGTGAGGACAAAGCATGGTGGCAGTACAGAGTGCTGAACTCTGTCCAGAGGGGCCAAGGGAGGCTGCACACAGAAAGAAGGTGCTTAGAGGGCTTTGAAGGGTAAAATTGTTTCCCACTGCGCAGATGAATTGAACAGACCCACAAAAAACTTCGGCTTCGGTTGGGCGCCTATACTTAATGGTTAGGGCAACAGACATATGTTCCAGGGCTGGTGGTTTGAACCCGGCCTGGGCCTGCTAAACAAACAAACAAACAAATAATAGTGGGGTGTTGTGGCAGGTGCCTGTGATCCCAAGCTACTAGGGAGGCTGAGGCAAGAGAATCTCTTGACCCAAGAGTTTGAGGTTGCTGTGAGCTATGACGCCACAGCATTCTACCAAGGTGACTGTCTCAATACAAAAAGAAAACACTCCAGCTTCCCTGAATTCTCAAGGGAATTTACTGGCTAAAAAGCACCACCCCTACTTGATTTAGTCCCACTAATGGGAACTTCATGCCACAGGGAACCATTTGTAGAGACCAATTTCCCTAACAAATGATCAAGACCTGGGAGCCCAGGTAAGGAAGCCACCAGGAGTTGAGAACAGCCAGAAGCCCAGGAATAGACCACACCCTAGAAGTGCTTTCTATGCAGTGGACAAATGTGACACATCTCATTGGGCTTCGCAGTCACCGTGGTGGGTGGCCAGGGTCCTAGGAACGCATGTCAGGGACAGCAATCAGAGCACGTCCAGGGTCTTGGCTGGGCTGCACCACGAGCAGGCTTCAGCTCCGAGGCTTCCCTCCTGCCCAGACTCTACGCATGCCCGGTGAGGAAACAAGAATGCTCTGGGCAAGGAAACAGCCTCTCCATTCCCGTGTGACTCTCTTCATCACGGCGGATCCGTTTACCTCCGGGGCAAACCTGACTGGTAGCGTCTGCTGCCTGCCTCACTCCAATCACTGACCTGAGATGTCACCTGATGAACTCTGGGTCCATAACAGATTTCTATCAAGCAGAGGCCAACAGGGAGCTTGTTTACATCAGGTCCATGTTAGGAAAATAACAAAAGTGGCCACAATAGCATTCATTGTATTATTAAAAGCAGTGTGGCTATGCTTTGGCCAGGCCACTTACTGGCCATAAGTGGGTGTGGTGGGTGGCTCAGCCTCAGTTTTCTTTTATGGCCACTGAGCACGAGGTTATCTACCTCACAGTGTTGCTTTGAGAATAAAACAACTTGATACATGTGAAAGTATTTAATTAAATGCTAGAGAAATGTTGACTTTCACTACTGTTAGCAGTATTATTCCATGTGGTCAGAGGAAATTTGTATGTCATCACGATCGCAACCCCAAATCCCTGATACTTGCGTGGGGTCCACACTACAAAACAGACAATCAGATCAAGGTAGGATGAATTTAAAATCGTTCATCACCGCTGGACAAGTAGACCGTTAGAACCTCAGTTGGGATGGGAAGCCCTCTAACCATCACAGATATGCATGTAGCCAAAGCTTAAATTACGTTTCACAAAGGAAAGAAGAAAATATCGTAACATCTGGGGCAAGTTGACAACATCTCCTGGTGGAGATTTGTCCCCTTGCTGCCTCCCAAAAAACTGGCCTCTAATGGGGGGAACCGAGACATGCGTGAAATACCATAATTGAAGGCATAAAATGTTTATGATAAGGAGGTGAAGAGGAGAAAACGACCACTGCCTGCAGAAGGAAACCAAGCAGGCTTCCTGGAAGGGTAACTTTTGCCTTGGGCGCTGCAAGGTGCACAGATTACCAGTGAGGCCCAGCAGGGACAGCTAGACTCTCAGGTCCTCTGAGCAGTCCAGCCTGGGCAGACCTTGGCCTTACCTCGAAGCCTAAGTTTACTCATCTGTCAGGCAGGATAACGCTGTCCACTGGGAGGACTGCTGTTAGGGGATTTATTAGGGAACAAACGTTTGTTTCAACTGTAGATACTTTGTAGTTCCCACTCAGTATTTCTACCCCTCTGCAAGTTGAAATTATGTTTCTAAAAACGAATGGTAATAATTCAACCAAATTGACCATTGATTTTTAATTTTAGAACAGGGGTCCTCAAACTTTTTAAACAGGGGGCCAGTTCACTGTCCCTCAGACCATTGGAGGGCCGGACTGT
>NW_003852461.1:5725823-5768872 GCF_000181295.1 Otolemur garnettii | reverse complement strand
TGCTCACAGCCCACTGTAGGGCAGGGGTTTAGTCATTCCCAGCCAGGCCTAAAGATTCCTATAGACGTCTACCATGGGTAGCTGCAGAACTTCAAGGGCATGTTCAAGTCAAACCAATTCCCTTTCAACACTATGTTCTAGGCATCTGCTATGGGCACATGCCGTGCTGAGTGCGGGGGGAGACCCAACCCCCTGTTCTTCCCTCACCTTCCCCACTGCACACAGCACATAACTGATGTGACTCCTGTTTTCCAAACTGAGCTGACCTGACCCTACACCAAGTGAACCTGTCAGTCATCGTGAGAACGGCCTGCATCAGTGCTTCCCAAAATGTCTATGTAAAAGACCAGGACTTGATTTTCAAGTCTGAGGCCAACTGATCTATTTTTGTATCAAAATCACACATTTGGATGCCATGGCGATGTTAAATTGCTAGAAAATTTCTCAACATTTCCTCTCAATTTCTGTACTTACTTTGGCGAGGACCCATGGCTGTTTGCAGACCGGCACGATACACAGACCACATTTGGAATAGCGCAAGCCTACCTGATTTCAGTAAGCAGGGCGCCAGCCCATATACCAAGGGTGGCGGGTTCGAACCCAGCCCCGACCAAACTGCAACAAAAAATAGCCGGGCATTGTGGTGGGCGCCTGTAGTCCCAGCTACTTGGGAGGCTGAGGCAAGAGAATCACCTAAGCCCAGGAGCTAGAGGTTGCTGTGAGCTGTGATACCACCGTACTCTACTAAGGGTGACAAAGTGAGACTCTATCTCTAAAAAAAAATAAAAATAAATAAAACCTTGTCACCTATAAATCTCAGAATGACTGAGAAAATCAGTGGGCAAATTTTGTAAAGCACTAAATAATAATGTGGTCAAGAAAATGTATCATTTTTCAAGTGCTTCCTATGGGAAAGGAAAGGAAATTTCCCACTTCCTATGGGAAATTCCCAGCTGTGGGAATTAGGGTCTACACCGTAATGCTGAATTTTCACTGAGGAGGCCGTGCTGTTGAGCTGGGGAGAGCTACCAGTAATACTCCTCAATTCTTTGGTCAATGGTCTGAATGGAGCAAGGGAAGGGGCCATTAGCAATAGAAAACAGGGGTTCTAGAAGTCAGGCAGTTCTGGATATAAACCCTGCACTTCAATTCAGCGCCTGCATGAATCAAGGCAAGTGACTCCCACCTCTCAGAGCCCTGACTGTCTTAAATGGACAGCTGGACCTCTAACACTTGTGATCACAAGGTTTAGTCGTCTGATGGATTGCTATGGTGTCAATGCAGGCAAATGAGGCACTCAGGCAGCTTCTCCTGGGCTTTGATGAGAAATACCAGCAGGGAAAAAGTTCTGATGATGGCCTCAGAGTAGCAAAAGGCCCCCAAGTTTCTCTAGAGAAGAACAGCTGAAGGTGAGAGCTGGATGACCTGGAGGAGAAACCATTCAGAGGGACAAGAGAGCTGCCTTTATGTCAAAAGAGGTGTTCCCTGAGAACGAGCACAGGCCTCCTCTGGGTGGTTGCAGAGTGAGAATCACAGCCAGGATGAAATAATTATAAAGAGACAAATTTCTTCTCAGAGGAAGAAGTTTCTGGCATCCAGAGTGTTCTGAAGATGGAAGGGGCTAGCTTGAATGGAATGCGCGACTGCCGGCCAGTGACACCTACGTTCACCAGTCAGGGGAGCCTGCCGTGGGTGACCCTAGCATGAGGTCAAAGGTTGGGCCAGGTGGTCTACAGGGGTTTCCAGATCTACCTTTCCAACTCTAAAAATCTGTGAAGCAATTTGGACCTCTGGAAAAGCCTGCTCCGTCTTCTGTTAGCTTGGTCGTGGAAGGTAGGTCAGCTCAAAAGCTGTCACTCAATCAGGACAACTAGAAATGACAGAACGAGGGCTGATAAGGGGCCTGATACCCTTTTTTTTAGAGACAGAGTCTCATTTTGTCACCCTCAGTAGGGTGCTGTGACATCACAACTCACGGCAACCTCCAGCTCTTGGGCTTAGGCAATTCTCTTGCCTCAGCTTCCCAAGTAGCTAGGACTACAAGCATCCACCACAACACCCAGCTATATTTTTATTGTTGTTGTTACAGTTTGGCCGGGGCCAGGTGCGAACCCGCCACCCTTGGTATATGGGCTGGCACCCTACTCACTGAGCCACAGGCGCCACCCACCCTGATAACCCGTTTTGATTCATCTAACCTTGTATATAGTACACACATTGCCTTGCTCACGCTCTGGGAGGTAAGTATTCCCCCAGAGATGAAGCAAAGGCTCAGAGAAGTTCCTAGTTGGGCACAGGACTCACATCTAGTGCAAGAATCAACCTGGGGCTCAAACCCCGTCCTCTGCTTCCCAGTCACAATCCCTTCCCACTGCCCTCTCCCCCAGCCTCCTCCCATCCCTATCTGAGGTTCAGTGTCCTTACCTTACCTGGGTGAGGTAAGGACATTCCCACCCCAACATTTAGCTGCTTATAAAGGTCAGAGGGGAAAAGGTATTTGAAAACGCTTTACACAATTGGAATGACTTCCTTCCTCCTTCTGCCTCCCTCCTTCCCTCCATCTTTCTTCCTCCTCCCTCCTTCCCTCCCTCTCTCCCTCCTTCCCTCTGTCCCCCTCTCTCTTCTTTCCTCCTTAAATGTTTACCAAACAGATTTAATGTCCCAGGCACTGTAGCAATAGACTGGGTGGGATGTCAAGGTGAATAATAAACAGTCTTCGCCTTCAGGGTGTCTCCATTTGCCTGATGGACACCAACCTGCTGGAGAGCAAATCACAGAAGGGTCAGCAGTGAGAAAACAGAAATGCACATAGCAGAGACCGTGTCCATCTGCAGAACAAGAGGGGAGAGGCTTGCAATTCACTGTCCTCTGCCATGCGCCCAGATCCACCCCCAGGGGCTAACTCTTGCAGACGGTAACTTCTGGGCTCCCTTGAACTAGGCTCTGGGCCCCACCAATGGGAGAATGGGAGCACCAACGGGGGATGTGGGAGGAGAGAGCGTTGTGTGACGTCTCCCCTGCTCCCTCCCTGCTTCCATGGGCCTCTCTGCTATTCCCGGGCAGGCCTTTCTCCGTGGTTTCAATTCTCCCTGGAACTCAATATCTATTTCTCTCCCTTATCCCTTCATCCTGGAGGTGATAACAGCTTCCAGCTGTCACTGGTCTCTGGGTGCTCCACATCCCTTGCTCCTTCCATCAACCCTGCCCCTATCTCTCTACAGTCCTGTCATAATGTCTCTCCAGTGGAGCCCTGTGAGGTGACCATCAGTCGGGGTCAAGGTTAGATGAAGGCCTGGAGGAAGCAGGGTCATTGCAGTCATCTGAGAGAGGATACGGAGGTGGTGGGGTGAAGAGGAGGCAGCAGAGAGTATCTTCCCAGACAGGAAGCCAGAGGTCTTAATTTCAGCTTCTGCAGGGCAGGGTGTCCAGGAGAGACAAGGCCCCGTGAGGTGTCTCACTGGGTGGAATATTCCCCAGATGGAGGAGAAGTGAGTTCCAGTGAACTGATGAGATCAGTTTTGATCAGCTGAGTTTGAGGTGCCCGTGGGACATCAGGTGAAGATGTCCAGGAGGAAGGTGGATGAAAGGGTTGTGCCCTAAGGACTCAGCCAAGGCACCAGCACTGCAGAGACAATTCTTCACATCTATGGACAACAGAGAAATGCAATAGATTAGCCACAGGCTCCTTGCCGTTGGTTCTGGGTTAATGATTATTGATATAAAAATAAGTAGAGTTCTAATGACCCAAGATCTCGTAGAAGACTCTGTTCAGAAGCTGCTGGCCTCAGGCCTCGATTAATTTGCACCCTTCTTAAAGCTGTAGGGGTTTGTTTTTCAAATCCATGATTTTCCCTGGTGTTCCATTTAGTCATTCCTATTTTTCACCATCAGATTGTTTGCTGGGGAAAAGAACAAAAACAGCAACAGATGTCTTTGTTTTAGGGTTTTGCAAAACTCCCTGGTTAAGATAACACTTTCAATTAAAGAAATTATATCATCCAAATACCATATGCCTCTGAGCCTGCAATTGCAGAAATCACCTCTTTCAGAAACTGTTTGAAGAGTTCCTCTCCCCACCACTCAGTAGCTCAGCTGGGCAGTGAAGTAGGTCTCTGCTCTTCCCTTCTCTGGATTCAGAATACCAGTGAAGAGGGGTTCCCTCTGATTTGTCCTCAGACCTCTGTAGACCTGCACCCCCAAGTCCTAAGTCCACCCACTTATACTCCAGCGTTTGGGGGGCCTGTGTGCTATTTGCAGCACATAATTGTGGAATAAATTAATTAATTCACTTCTTCATTCCTTTCTCCCTGTCCGTATCCTTGTTTCTTCTATAGCTCCACATTTTCTGAAAGACTTCTGTGCCACATGGTCGCTAAGCATTCACAGCAGAATAAGTCAATTCCCAGCCCTCAGGACTCCTACAGTCTAGAGGGGAGATGCCCAGGAGAGGGAGAATTCTAATCCTGGGAAGAATGTGAGCTTCTTAAGGGCAAGAACCTGCCTTCATTCGCTTTGTCGCTCCCTTTTTGCATAGTGCCAGGTACTCGATATTCAGTAAATATTTGTTGAATGAAATGTTTATTGAGTGCAGTATGCCCTACCCAGACACCAAGGTGCATAAGCAAAAATCATGCTAGAACGCTGAGCGGGAGTGAGCAGAGGATTCATTGAGCAGGTAGGGAGTGCCCTGAGAGCTGAAAGGGAATGGAGGAAGGTGGGAGGGCAGGGGCTGCTGGGCTGGAGGAGGCATAGAGGCATAGAGGCATGAGAGGAAAGAGGCTGAGCTGTGAGCTATCCAATTGGTGGGCCATCAGGAGAGGAGAACCCATGCTCTGGCCCCCATATACGGAGTCTTCATGGTTTGCTTTGAAGAATCTGAGCTTGGTGAGCCATTGAGGAGCCACTACAGGGTATGACAAGTGTCAAGTGTCACCAAGTCCAGTTCAAGTCTACTGTACAGGCTCCCCCACCCTGTCCTGTGCTGTGAACATTGAATAGAAGTCTGGCTTTCCTTATTTGACTCTGAGCAATTCCAGGGTGAGAATTGAGACTTGCTATTTATGGAATATTCATGCATTCAGGGTATTTTCTTCCCACCCAGATCATGCTCTATCCAGCTCTGTGCCCCAGGAGGCTGACCTTACAGAGGACACCAGTGGGCTCCTTTGTCCCCAGCTCCCGGTTTGGTTTGTCCAGTGGGAGCCACCAGAAGGAGGTCAGAAACGGAGAGGAGAGTGAGGCTGCGGTGTTTATCCTCCTGGATCCTTTCTGTCAGGTGGCTGTGGGTTATCCACGTTCTTCTACCCAAAGCTACAGCTTTGGAAAATCCACAGGTATGTGGCTACCTCCTCCTGGCTCCACACCTGTGCCTGCCCCTCACCCTTTCAGGCCTGGGGGTGAAATCTGGGCCCTTCTGCCGCACTGCCCTTCACTGTTTCTCTAACCCTGCCTGCTACTCTTCCCACCATCCTTCTCTTACCCAGCTTGAGTGTTCCAAGGCTTGTAAACAAGCTCCCAGCATAGGCCAAGCACACTAAGGTGCTTCCTGTACATTTTTTTATGTAATCCTTCCAAACAAACTATCAGGTAAACATTCCTATTTCCACTTATAGATGAAAAAGATATCTGAGTTCAAAAATGTTAGATAACTGGAAAAGACTGTCTTCTGCAACTTCATATCTCCCCAATTAGAATGGTTCCTAGCACACGTTAACTCCCTGACTACATGCATGAGTGAATACAAGATTGGGCATGATGGTTACTAAAATGAGTGTTTGAGACCACACAGGCTTTGGAAATTCAGTGGTAACAGGCGTGGCACTGAAATAAGAAAAACTTCAGAATTACTCTACTACGGACCAGTTCTCTGAGCCTTAGATCCTTATCTAGAAAATTTGGATGACAGTTCCTGCTGTACAGGTGGTTGTAAGAATTAAACAAGATGATCTTCACGTGGTGCCCAGGTTAGTAAAGGAGGTTTACAAGTGACAAGTTTGCTTTACAAATCCTCTGACCAGTACTCAGAGTGGTGTCGAAAACCCACGTGGACAGGTAGCCTCGATGAGGACTCTTTGATTCTCTTACAAATTGTTGCTCCAAAACATATCTGCCGACCGACATAGATACAATTCCTCATTAGTTAAACTAATGCCAGCGTGCGAAGTGTCCTGCTCAGGCTGTTCCCGTTCCTTTCACTTGGCCATCTCAAAAGCATCCTGGTAGAGGCTGGGCAGGTGGAAGGAATGCGCTAAGAGGGAGAAAGAAGGTAAAAGACATATCCCAAAGCGACCATACGCCGGGCACTTGCACTTGCACACAAACACGGGTAGAATTCCCACTTTCACTGATGAACGTGGTAGAAGTTGAGTGTCTTGTTCGAGGGCAGGCAACTAATAAAGAAAGCAAACAGGATGCAAGCTCGGGTCTTCTGGTTCCCTGGTCGCGTCCAGCTCTCTCTGTACCTTATGGCAGGTCCAAGCCGCTCCTGCAGCCTCCTAGCTGAAAGATAGCCCATTCCGGCTTCACTGGAGGCTTCTTCATTTTCTTTTGTAAGTCCAAACTTCTCCAACTGGAAGCACCACTCATTCCAGGACACATGACAGTTACTCACCGAGGAGGGAACTGCCGGTCCCCTCCTGGTTGGCTTTGCCAGCTTTTCTTTTAATTGTCCTAGGGGAGAGGAGAACTCCACAGTAGTGGGATTCCAATAGGAATCTGATGGTGACAAAGCAGAGAGAAAGCGCAGACAACGGGAGGAAATGCTGAAAGATTCCCTTTCATCTCCTAGAGGCAGCAGGAGCCCGGACACATCTACTGGAAGAGACGCCAAGGGCAACAGCTCCCCAGGAGGGGGAGCCCCCATTTTGTGAGTGCATAGTTATTCTTCCTCCTGTTTTTTAAAAATATTTTTCTGACCGGGTCTCCGGAATTGAACATCAACATTGCCAGTGTTGCTTCATCCTTTGCAAACAACATTCCACACCCCAGCCTCCAACACCCTGTTGAGATCCTGAGTAGCTAGATAAATGGGCTCAGGCCTCTGAAATCTTGGAGGAGAGAGGTGAGAGGTGAGACTGAACAAAACACGCAAGCTCTGTTCTGCTCATTCTGTTTCCATCTGCAGGGTGACGCCGTCAGACCGAGCCTGAGGGGAAAATTGGATGGAAACTCTGCTTTGCTACAGTGGCGGCGGAGCCTCAGCTGTGCTCAGAAAATAAGCCGACGTGGAGAAAGTGGATTTGGACAGAAAGCCCTGCTTTTGAATCCTGGCTCCTGTATGTATCAGCCAATGACTCAACCCATGTGATTCTCTGTTTCTTCAGCAAGCAATGGAGACAATAGTATCTGCCCCCCAGAGCTGTCGTGAGGATCCAAAAATTACACTGTCCGGTAGTTTGGTGTCCCCAGCTGGTGTCTCGGAGGTTCCAGCTGGTGCTGGTAGATGGGTGTGGCCACACCTCCTCCACCTCACTGCCCTTTCTGTGTGAGCACCTGCAGCACGGGTCACTGACCCAGTCACCTCAAGGTGAGCACTTGGAGGCCACAGCTTACTAGAGGCTGCGGTTTAACAACACATATTACAGAAGCTTCAACAATTCAGTGTCCACTGCTCTGTTTTTCTGTTTACTTACTGTTTGGTCCTAGAAAAGAGAACCACCACAGGTAAATCAGAGCAAGCGGAATGGGGAGGGGGAGCCAGCCGGAGACAGGAGCTAGGGAGACCAGTCTTGCTACAGTTAGCCTGTCTTATGGGAAGATTCTTGTAGAAAAATCAGGGAACAGCATCAGGCCCAGAGGAACAGCAGTGTGGCAATCGGGCCCCACACGGCCCAGACAAGAGCAAAAAGCAGTTTATTCACTTATGTAATAGATCGTTTTTGAGCATTAACTCCAAGCCAGATACTCTGCTAAGACAGGTGTGGCGTTTAGAGGCTAGAGGTGCGTGTCTGAATGAGACAAAGAACACTAATATTCTTATTGGCCCCAAAGCACCTTCTTAATAGTTGTGATCCTTCAGCATTCCATTGTGTCTCATAGAGCCTTGGTTTCCTCACCTGTAGAATGAAAATAATACCCACCACGAGGATTGACGCTGTAGGCATTCCTGAAGGGCCCATGATTCTTTGAACGTTGGTTTAACATTTATTTCTAAGAGAGAGTTTATTGGCTAAGGAGAGAGCTGAGAAGGTGGGCCACAGCGGGTCCGCTACGTGGAGCCATCTACAGTGAGTCTCTGGCCTAGGGCTCCCTGAGTTGTGCAGTGCGCAACCTCAAAGCCTGTGCGGTGCCCCAGGATGGCAGCATCCCCCTACCTGCTCCCCTCAGCTCAGCAAAGCCAAATCCTATAGTCGCCCTAACCCACCCTTCAGGGAAGACAATTCAGGCACCTGTGGGGCTCATTCCAGCCCAGGCAGCTCATCTAACTCTTTGGTCCAGCCACAGACAATGCTTTGTCTCAGAGAAGCTCTGAAAATACAAAAGATGGCTCTGATTTCCACTGACACATAGTCCCCTGTGAACCCTGGTGAACTGAGTTACCGCTCTACTGGGCAAACTGTACTCCATTAGCTGAGTTCACTTGTCAAGCTTAATGGGTTAATGGAAAAAAGACTATGGCAAGTACCTGGTGGGCCCAGCCATCTCCCTCACCCTCATCACAAGGTTGATCAGCAGTAAGTGAGGGAAGGAGAGAGGCGCTGCCCAGACAATGCCCACCAGATCCCAGCCAGCATCCTGACTGCCAGTTTATCCATGGCAGCGGCAACAAAAGGCTGGAAGTCAGTCAATTACACAGGTAGGGTCGGAAACTGTGGGACACACTGAGGAAAAGGGAGGGTGAAGGATGAAGAGAGACCCTGTGCAGTTTGCCAGGCTCTGGCTACAGGCAGGCCCTGCCACCCGGCTCCCACCCACACACTGAAGAGGAAACCACCCCTCCCCCACTCTCCTCCATCTCCCCAGCTCCCACCCCAACTTCCGCCACCAGCCAACATTATTCTCTGGGCCCTTTTAATTTGGAGGCTTTTCGGGCCATATCCTGCCATCAATTTGGGGGCTGACTTCAATGAACGTTCTGTGCAGGCGGGAGAGGGGCAGGATGCAGCCTTCTCCTGGCGGCCCTGATACAATAGGGTTTTCTACTGAGATCAATGGATTAATTGCAAACGCTCTGTTTGAGGCCATAAGGAGATGCATTGTTTTCCTGCAGTAGGCTGGCCGCCGGGACTGGACTTGCCAAACTTCATTTTTGAAAAGTCAGGGAAAACAATTTTGTAAGAAAGGGGTGGGGGCGGAGGGGTACGTGAGAGTAATTCTGCTCATCTCACTAAAGGTCAATAACAATTATAGGGAAAACTCAGAAGGCACATTTGTTCTCTGATTGAGGCCCTGTCTGGAAAATTCCATCCTGAAACAATTTGCTGTCTCTCCTCCAGCCCTCCTTCCTCCATAAGGCTCTCTCTCTCCCCCAAAGCCCCAGCCCATCCCTGCCACCCCATCCCTGGGCTCCTCCCCAACATCAGAAGCCCTCTTTCCTGGAAACAGCCGCCGAGGTGGAGAAGGGGAAGCCGCCAGGGAATTCTTCCCCTTGCCCCCGGGAAGCTGAGATGGGCACAGCGGCATCACTCCTTTCTCCCGGGAGTTGCGAGAATGTTTACCTGGTAGTGGAAATGGCACAGGCATAGGGGAATTTAAGTCCTCATCCTAACGATTACCAGTAATAGTTGATACTTGGGAAAATTCGACTCTCTGAACATCTACAATGTCATTTGTAAAATGGGAATAGTAATTTGGACCTCGTGGGATTACTGTGAAGGTTAAATGGGAAGAGTGATGTGGCATGGGAACCACGGTGGGTACAGCGAGAGGTTCTGAGAAGGACCTTTCTCCCTGCAGAACACCTTTGGGGCACGCCCTCAGCACACCGACCCAAAGCCCCCATTGTTGCACCCCCTTTCTGGTCTATTTCCCTCTCCTCTCCCCTTGCCGCCCTCCCCTGTGCATGCCCTGCCCTTCCTCCATCCTTGCCACAGTTCTAACTCTGGACTCCCCATTCTGGAACACGCGCCCCGCCCAACCTAAGACCAAGCGTGACTGTCAATTTCTCCCAAACCTTCCATTCTGCCAGCTGTGCCATCGGCTCTTTTCTCCGCACTTAGCCCAGTGATTGTGCAGTGCCCTCGGAGCCCCACGCCCTGCGTAACTGTAGCTCTCTCAATCATTCGTAGACTGACTACACAGTAGAGTCAAAGTTTTAGAGCCTGGCTCAACCCCACTTACTAGCTGCGGGATCGTGATGTTTCTGTGCCTCAGTTTCCCCATTTGCAAAGTGAGAGTAATGCTTGTAGCTGCCTCAGAGATTTATGATAAAACTAAATGAGATAATATACGTAAAATCCTTCAAAGAATGCTTGATGCATGGTACGTGTTCAGTAAATCCTGGACAGGAGTGTTATTTAACACCTACTTTGCTCTGGGGCCTGGGGGCACCACAATGACAAAGATGTGCTTTGCTTCAGCAAATATTTAAGTTCCCTCTATACACCAGGGATTGCTGCCACTTTGGGGAGGAAGGAGAAAGGAGTAGAGATAAGTAATAAACACAGCAGTGATGAGAAAGAGATGATCTTGTGAAAAGTACCATGCTGCCAGTCACAGAAGATGGACGGGGTGGAGGGCTGCTTCAGACAGGAGCCAGGGAAAACCTCCCCAAGGAGGCCGCCCTCCCGCTGCGGTGGTGTCACGCCCCGGAGGGGGCTGTCAGTGGTGGGGGTGCATTGATTTAGTGCCCCAGGACAAAGAGGATTTGTTCACTTACCTCTGTCTCTCCCTGCAGCGAGCTAAGTAATCAGCACCCAGTAGATGATAGATGCTCCCTGAATGGAGAGACCAAATCAGAACCCTTAGCTGTTATGTCCTCCAGAGGTGAGCAAGGTTCCTGGGAGGAAGAGGCTTAGGTTCTGGTTAGGGAAATGAGCAGGGATCGCAGTGTGAAGGGAGTCAGGTAGCCCGTGGACTAGACAGCAACCTCCTGTGCACCCTCAGGACAGCTGAAAGGCAAGAGCATGTCATGCTTTGGGGACAGACACAGCTGGGTTTTCACCTAGCTATACCACTCTCCGGCCTCTGAGCCCCACTTTCCTTTTCTACAAAATGCAGCCAATGACCCCTCTTCCTGAGTATTATAAATACCAGAGACCGGGGAGGGAAGTTGATTGCGCCAGGTAGGAATTCCATAAATGTTAACCCCCCTCCCACCACGTCAGGGAGCCCTGAGGCTGATCCCTGCATTTCTGGACTCATCACTAGATTAAAAAGCTGTAGGAAAAAGTGGGCTACTCCAGAGACTACTTACTCATACTCCCACTCAATGCCATAAAATGTGTTTCATAACAAAATAATGGGAAAAGAAGAGATGCTTTAAAGGAAAATTTCTCTCTTCTCCCTTACCCCCAAAAATTGGTTTCCAGAACATCAAATACTCCTCGAAGAATCAACAGTATTTTTTGATGATGAAAGTATGAATGATCAAACATATGGATTACATTTCCTTAAATTCTGCAGCACCTAAAAAGCAGAAGGGAAGAGAGGGTGCTGGTAAAAATGTTTTTCGTATTTTACTAAAACCTCAAGGTCTGAGACATACTTTTCTATCACACACACACACAATTTTTCCCTGTGCAACTGTCAAAGGATAAAAACAAATGCAAAATCTACTTTGTTCCTGCTCAAAGCTCTGTCTCTAATCTGGACAGCTCTAATTCCTCAGCACCCAACTCATTCAGAGAAACTGAGGGACCACAAGTGAATTTGGCTCCTAGCCTGTGCTAAACAGTTACCAGTTGTATAACCTTAAACTAGTCACTTAAATTCCTCAAGCACGGAGAGTTACATAGTAATAATAACCCAGACTTCACAGATGGAGCGCGGAATGAACCGTGTGAACGTACTTTGGAAACTACAAGGTCAGGTGCATGTAAGGGATGGCAGTGACTCTGGGAAGCTATTCCCGACTTCACAAGGCTGTTGGCAGTGGTTAGAGAGCCCAGTTGCTCCCCTTCAAACTCCTGCTCTGCCCATTTTAAGCTGTGTTTCTGGGTGATAAGTAAGCCAGTCTGTGCCCATTTACTAAATGAGGATTAAATCAGTAAATATTTATTTAGGATAGTGTCAGTGCTTGTTTTGAAGGAAAAAACATGAAAGGAAGGGAGGAAGGAAGGAGGGAAGAGAAAAGAAAAGAAAGAAGGAGGAAGGGAGGGAAGAAGACCCCGCTGGAGATTGCCTGCGCTAGAAATTCCCCATTTGGTTGCTGGCGTTAGGTATTAGGATCCTTTTTCAAAGACACGGTGCAGCAACTCAGATCCGGTGTGTACTGACTGAGCTATACTGTACTTGAGGCAGTGTGCTGTGTCATTTAATCTTTTGGGAATCTCTGACTCCTCGGAGGGTGAGGGGGGAAAGCAACTAACAGAATGACAAGGGAAAGGGGACACAAAGGGGGGAAAGAGACAGTCTGGTGAGCTGTTCCCCCACTGCAGCCTCCACATTAGGCAGACGTGGGTCCAGATGCCAGCCCCGCCGGGTACTGACTTCATGATCTTGGATGGGCATTCACCACTTGGAGTTTTACCTTTGAAAAAGCAGGACGATGATAATAAGATGGGGATAAAATGAGACTTTCCGTTTCCTGTGCACGCCTCCGGTATTTTCTGTGCACTGTGTGGAAAGGAATTGCTAAAGCCAGCCACTCGGGAGCCGAGCAGAAATCGCTGGCCACTTTCTCTGTTCAATACAAAGGCAATTTTTGTGGAAACGGTGCTCTACTAACTCACACGAAGGCATTTCCTCCCCGTGACATCTCCGATTAATTTCAGCCAACAGTAACCAAGTGACTAACTCTTCCTCCAGCGGCAAAGAGCCAGACGCAGTGTGTGACTTCTCCCCAGCCTCCCGGCGCAGAGATGATTCTTGCCGGCCGGATACTGGTCCTCCTCAGAGGAAACGGGAGAGAAATTCAGCTCGGGCTTTAGCAATTCAACCAATAAAGGAGGCAGGATAAAGCTAAGTGAGAGAGAGAGACGACGAAGCCCCCTTCCTGGATTCTGGCAAATGCCAAGGGAAGAATCAACGAGTGAGTAATCCCACAGCCTGGAGCCCGGAGGCTGCAGCCGGAGGTCTGTGCCAGGAAGGCGGCTGGTGGTAGTGAGGTGGGCGGCTCCCGGGCCAGCCTCGGCCGGATGGGGGACAGCTCAGTGTGAGTCAGGGGGCCGGGTCTCTGCTCCAAGGGCCTCCTGCAGGCCACATCCATTCAGATGAGCCTCCCACAAAGGGAGCTTGTCCTTGCAGAGACTCAGGTGGCCTTTACTGGGGCAGTGTGTCAGCAGTGGGCACTGCATGGGGATGACAGTAAAGTTCTGTGGTCCAAGCACAAGTCTGCACACAAACAGAACACAGACGTTCAAGGACACAGGTACTTGGTCTGAGCCCAAGGTTGTGGGCTGCCTACCTCCCAACATTGCAAATGACAGCCACTATCATTCATTGGGAGTCCAGCAGGTCGCACCACCATGCTCAGGATGAGCCAGTTCTACAGCCCTTATGCCCAACTACAGAGTACTCTGGTCTCCAAAGGCAGCAGCAGAGCCAGAGAGTATCAGGTGAGCTTTTTCCCCTCTCATCACCTGTTCCCCCATTGCCAAATGAGGACAGTGTTTGCCCACATTAGAGGTTATTTTGAGAATAACCCCCAGCTCAGGGACTCAAACCCAGACTTCTGAGTCAAAAAGATTTGGGTTTAAAGATTTGAGGTTGGGTCCCAGCTCTGCCTCTGATTTGCTGTGTGACTTGGGCTAGTTTCTTAGCCTCTCTGAGTTTCAGTTTCTTCATTTGTTATGTGGATTATAAAAGAACCAACCAGCAAGGGCGATGAGAAAGCTGAAACGAGGTGACGTAGGAGCTGCTTCCTCATTTGTAAACCAGAGAAAATAATACACATCTTTCTTATTGTCGCAAAGAGTAATAACATTAAAAAGTGCTCTAATAAAGTATTCCCCATTCAGTCGAAGGTTGTCAGTGATTAATCGTGGTTGTTAGCATAATTATTATTTTCCTCAAATAAGTCATTATATGGATAGTTACCGGTAAGTCTTAAGATGCTATTTTTGATTTTCATATATAGTTTATTATAGTTAAACAGGGCTCTAAATGTAGTAATTAGTATTTTTATTATAACTAACATTTTCCTCAGGGGCCCATCACCTCAGGGTGGGGTAACGTAGCAAAGGACTCCCTTGATCTTTCTGAGTTCTTTTTTGTGAGGTTAGGTTACCTTGGAGTTTTCAACCGCAGACTTGAAAAGGTCTAGGAAGGAGGTAAAGGCAGTGAGAGAGGGGCCCCCGGAGGTATTTTCAAAATTCCAAAAGGTATGGGAA
The DNA here is from genome assembly GCF_000181295.1 of Otolemur garnettii. Lineage (NCBI taxonomy): Eukaryota > Metazoa > Chordata > Mammalia > Primates > Galagidae > Otolemur > Otolemur garnettii. The sequence continues at coordinate 5,754,443 of NW_003852461.1, read as the reverse complement.
ATTATATGCTCAGCAATAGTACAGCCTCTGCAAAATTCCTGGAAGGCCAAGTTTCTTCACCTTAGGCTGAGATAGCAGTGGTTTGGAACGGCATGGCTGGCTGACAACAGTTCACCAAAATCTCCAGCTGGCTGTGGTGTGGGTGGTGGACCAGCCCTCTGAGTACCGGGAAGCTTTGGAGCCAGATGCCTGGGTCTCCATTCATCAGCTGCATAAACTTACATGATTTGTACTGTCTCTGTGCCTCTGTCCCCTCCTGCAACAGAAAATACTGGTTAAAGAATTACCCTCTCCACCCACACACACCGAGCTATTATAAGGAATCCCGTGTGTGAAGCATTTAGGACAGTGCCTGGTCCGCAGTAGTCACTCCATTCTGTGTGATCAGTTTCCATGGTAATCGCTACTGGATTTCAGGAAATGTCCTCCAGACCCAAACATGGCTGCCCCATGGTGACCACTGGCAGTGTGTTCAGAGCAAGTTTCTGTGATAAGGAAGGAAGAGAACTCACACGTACGGGATGCATATGAGGTGCTGGACTGCGCAGGACTGATGCCATCCTACTGGATTTGGTCCACTGTGATGTGAGTGGGGTACCCCACAAAGATGGAACCCAGGTTTGAGGGGTCCCCAAGTCACAGGCTAGCAAGTAGAAGAACTGAGAAAATAGTGCAGCCCTTCCAACCCCCACAAAACAAATTCCTTGCGTTATACCATGGGGACACCAGGAGAAGATGAAAAAGGGTACTTCTGAGACCACACGTGAAGGTCCTTCGTCTAGGGTTGCAAATTCTTGGTAAAAGGTAGCACTCTCCTCCTCCCCTGATGGTGGCAATGCTGACAACAACTCCTGAGAGAGAAAAACAACAGAATTCATCTTCCCTGGTGGGCTGCTGCTCTTCTTGATACCTGTGGGATCCACACCTGTATTTACAGGAGCAACAGATTCAAACAGCTCTGAGAGGCTGTGGGTGAAAACCACACTCCCCATCTTGGAAGTGGCAAGAAGCGATTCCTGTGTCCCAGCACACCGTGGCTGGAGGCTGACCGAGGTGCAGCCTTGGATCAGAGACGGCAGCAGAGGGGGACTGATGCTCATTCCCTCCCTTGCTCCTTCACTGTGCAAACACGCACAGAGCCCTTCTCTGACCCAGGGTCTACACTGGGTGTTACCAATATGGAGTCACCAGCACAAAGCGCACTTCATCTATCAAGGGCACAGCAAGGACGCAGACGGCAGCATTGCTGCTTTCATGGAAGTAACCCTGGTTCCACAGGTGTCTGATCCACCCGAGTGCAGTGGGAGGGGCGCCTGTGAGAGCTGCTGTCTTCCACAACCACAGGGTTTGCTGAGCAGAGAAGAAAAGGAGGAACTGAGTCCTCAGTAGAGGGGACAGTGTGCAGAAGGGCATGACGGCATGAGGGGTCTGAAAGGAGTTTTGTCTGGCTGGAGCACACAGGGAGATTTGCAGAGGGCAATGGGACAGCAGGCAGACTAAGTAAAGACCTGGAAAATTCCTTGCTCAGAAGCTGGGATTTTATCCTTAGAGCTACTGAGAACAGTGATGTCTGGTCCCTCCAAATCTCAGGTTGCCATGTAATCCCCAATGTTGATGGTGGGGTCTGGGAGAGGTGTTCGGGTCGTGGGGGAAGCTCTCTCACGAATGGCTTGGTGCCCTACTGAGTGAGTTCCTGCTTCATGAGAAGAGCTGGTTGTTTCAGGAGTCTGGCACCAGCTCCTCCCTCTCCTGTTCCTGCTGTTGCCAGCCATGTGACAAGCCTGCTCCCCCTTCCCCTTCTACCTTGACTGGAAGCACCCTGAGCCCTTCACCAGAAACAGATGCTGGGTGATGCTTTTTGTACAGTCTAAAGAGTCATGAGCCAAATAAACCTCTTTTCTTTATAAATTACCCAACCCCAGATATTTTCTTTATAGCAATACAAATAGACTCCTACAAACTTTAACCAAGTTAAAGGCATAACCATATTCTGCAAGCTTCGTGTACCCCATTTCCTTGTTTGACCGGGCATAGTCTGTCAAAAATATTCCTGAAAGTCCCTGCCATTCAACAGCTATCCCAAGAAATTTGATAGCCATAATTTTTAAAATAATAAAAACCCTCATAATACAGTTCTATTGAAGGATGGTGCAGTCTTTTGCTTAATGGTGAAGTCCTTGCAGCCAGGCAGGATTTCATTTACCTATGTTTTCTCAGCACCAACGGCCAAGTGAAGGTCAAGGACTCAGCAGCTTTTCCTCCAGAAACACGTGGTGGGGCAGTGAAAGAGAGAATAAACGATAAATGAAGGAAAGTCTGCTTCCACTGTTCAGTTTGCCCAGGACCTTCACACCCATTTAAACCTCTCCAAACTCCTGTGAGGTAGGTCGCCCCTGCCGCCCCTGCCCCATTTTACAGATAAAACCACTTGGGCCAGAAAAGAGGCTTCCCATGCTGGTGTAAGAACAGTGCAGGACAATGTGTGTGGTGAGAACCATGAAAGGCCCCAGTAATTACTTTAGAATTCGGAGGAGAAAGCACCCACTGTGAGCTGGAATGGCCAGGGAAGCAGCATTGAACTTAACCTTGAAGACCCAATGCGTGCTCTCCACCCCCCAATCCCACTCAACACTTGATGCTGGGCTCCAGGCTGTCCTCCTCATCAGTGGATCCCACATCCACAGATTCCACCAACCCCAGGTCAAAAATATTCAGAAATAAATAAATAACAGCAATTTTTAATCTTTATTATTATTTTAAAAATACACATTTTAATACAGTATAGCCTCATAGCATTTACATTGTATTAGGTATTGCAAGTAACCTAGAGAAGGATTTAAAGTGTATGGGAGGATGTTTGTAGGTTATGTGCAAATCCTACACCATTTTTATATCAGGGATTTGAGCATCCACAGGATTTGGTCTCCTGGGAGTCCTGGAGCCATCTCCCATAGGTACTGGATACCGAGCAATGACCGTAATTGGTGTCATTCACTGAGCACAGGCTACAAGAGACTGTGCTGAGAGCTTCCCATGTGCTATCTCGGTCTTCAGGGAAAAACCAAGCTATTGACAGCATTCCTGTTACCGGGTCTACTTAATGAATGAGGAAACAGATTTTGAGATATTATATAATTCCACCAGTTTTGCATACCTAGCAAGCAAGGAGCTGAGACTGAAACTCAGTTCTTTTCAACTCCAAAATATTTTTTCACAAATGCAGGGCCGTGAGTGATAACTTGCATTTCAAAGGATCCTCCATGAGCACAGAAATAGGAAAAGATTAATAGGAACGCCTTTTCCCCACTCCCAGGGTTGGCATAAACCAACCCGAGAGCTGGTGGAGGGCAGACAGTCTGCACTTGTTTTTATGCATTAAATAATGAGTATAAATAACCTTTCTAGGCTGCAGTGTTCTTATTATACGAAAAAAGGAGCAGAGTTGAAAAATGCTGAAATAATTTTAAACCTGAATTTCTACAACTCACCTCGAACTATTGTTGTTGTTGTTTTATTCTAATTGAGGCTTTCCTAGAAGCTCTTGCTTCTAAGACTCGCCTAGCTCCCATTTCAGCAGCCTCTTGTTTCTCTCCAAGGGAACCTTAAGAGGTTCCTGACCGAAGACCTACATTAAAAATCAAAGAGGAGAGTACTTGTTTTTTTGCCCTCAAAATATAATAATAATGTTAAAAAGGGTTAGAAGCCTGACTTGCACACAAGCTGTCCACCCACGTGTGCCCTCGGGCTACAGAGACATGCGGAAGTTTCTCCCTTGGCAGGATGGGCCGGTGGAATAGCAGTTAAAGGGGAGGCCCTGGGCCTCAGCTTCCTCCTCTGTAAAGTGGGGATTTTCACAGTGCCTGTTACACCTACTTTTCAACACTGTTTTGTAGATAAAAGGAGAGTGGAAGAAGAAGGCGGCACTGGACAAATAGGAAGGGGATGGAGAGAGTTGAGGATTGTATTAGTCAGAGTTTTCCAATAGAGGCAACAGGATAGGGGTGGAGAGAAAGAGTCATCATAAGGAATTGGCTCCTGTAACTGTGGAGGTGGCCAGATCCCAAGATCTGCAAGACCAGTGGGCAGGCTGAAGACCCGGGAGAGCCAATCGTTTAGTTCTGGTTTAAGATGGTTTAGTTCTAATTCAAAGGTTGGCAGGCCTGAGCTATCACTCCAGTTTGGCTCCAAACGCAGTTTTAAAAAGCCAATGTCCCAGTTCAAAGACCTTTAGGCAGGAGGAGCTCTCTCTTCTCAGGAGAGGGTGATCCTTTTCTCTGTTCTGGCCTTCAGCTGATTTGATGGGAACCACCCACATTAGGGAAGGCAAGCTGCCTTACTCGGTCTGACACTGACATGTTAATCTCACACAGAGCACTCTCAAAGGAAGGCTCCGAATAATGTGTGACCCAATGTCTGAGCACCCAGTGGCTCAGTCAAATTAAAACATAAAATTAGCCATTATAATGGATAAAAATGTAACCTCAAGGAAGGAACCAATTTTTTATCTATTTTGTTCCTAGCAGTGCCCCTAGTGCCTAGGGAAAAAAAAAGTAACTCAGGCAGGGCATGATAGTTCACACCTGTAATCCTAGCACTTGAGAGGCCAAGTGAGTAGATTGCCTGAGCTCCCGGGTTTGAGACCAGCCTGAGCCAGAGCGAGACCTTGTCTTGAAGAATAGCCAGGCATTTGGCAGGTGCCTATAGTCTAAGGTGACCAGATTTTAACATTGGTAAAGCAGGACACCATTGACGAGGGTGGGGGAGGTGTTCTTAATTAAAAATTTGGTCTATATGGAGCAACAAAAATTTTCATAGAATGCAAAAATAGTATTGTAATATATATTTTTAATTTCAACATAAGTACAATTTACAAATATAATACATTTTTTAAATATGTATAGTATTATTTTATTCTTTGGCATATTTCTCATTTGAGTGAATTTTTTTAGTAGATTGCTATCATTGTTTAAAAGGTCATGAAATTTTTCACAAGAATTTGTTAAATTATATTTCACACACAAAATGTCTTTCAAAGTCTCAATACTTATTTGTGATTTTTCTGATGTCCACACTTTATTTACTGTAGAAAAAAAGCATTCAGTCGCAGCATTAGTTCCTGTTAAGGACAGCGTGTATCCCATAATTTTTAGTGCATTATTGTATGGAACATGGTTTGTTTCAAAATGATGAAATATTTCTAACCATTTGCTTTCTATTGTGATTTTTGCTGATGCCCAAGATAACCTTTTCCTTCTTAATATATTTTTTTAATAATGATACCTCGTAAGTCGTAAGAGTCACTTTCAAGGCCAGAGCTAGACTTTTTGCCACCACTATAAAAATATAAATAATACAAGTACTGTCTGCTAAATTCATAAAATAAATAAACAAGTTACTAAATTATCTGAATAGCTGATTTGTTGACATCACTTGTTTAACTAGCACTAGCACGCAGTACTATGCGTATCATCTGAGAGATAGTTACAAAATGTTTTTGTCATTGCCAATGCCAAGAAATGCCATTGTTCATTAAGTCCAAACAAAGGTGGTGGAATTCTAACAACTGATCAACAATGCAAACTTTGATAAGCAGTTTTCAACAATCAGTTCTCAGCAATTATTTGTTATTATTAAAGTTTAACATTATAAAATTAACAAAAATAATATAAAACTCATATCCTGGAGAAATAGCCACATGGCAGCTGAAAACCGTATATTCCCTTCCCATTTTCCTGCTGTTCCCTAGCTTGTCGTGCATTCTTTCCAAAAATCGGGACTTTTTTAAAATGCCACAGGATGCAGGACAAATTGTTAAAAATTGGGACTGTCCTGCCAAAAGCGGGATGTCTGGTCACCTTACTGTAGTCCCAGCTACTTGGGAGGCTGAGGCAAGAGAATTGTTTGAGCCCAAGAGTTTGAGGCTGCTGAGAGCTATGTCACTACAGCACTCTACTGAGGGTAACAAAGTGAGACTTTGTGTCAAAAAAAAAAAAAAAAAACTCAAAAGCCTAGCAAAGAAAGAGAGCTCAATCATATTGAGGGAATGAATGAAAAGAAGGACAATCTGATTTGAAGTCAGTAGAGGAAGAAATCCTATATGCAACTATGTCAGTTACATGTTCATCATTTATTCCATCAAGAATTACACATTCACCTCTCCGGCATATGGAATCCTCTATTAACTTTATAAGTTAGTCATTATCAATCTCGTTTTTCCAGATAAAGAATCTGAGTTTCAGAGAAGTTAAATAGTCAACAGTCGTGTTATGTCCGTTCCACAACTTCGCGGGTTCATTTTCTTATCTACCACTCATCGAAATGCACAATTACATAACTTTTTCATTGAAATTTATTCTTGTTCCCCTGCAGCAGGTTAAATGGGGTCCCCCAAAAGGTATGTTCTCCTGGATCCTGTGATTGTAACCCTACTTGGAAAAAAGTCTGAGCAGGTACAGGTGAGGATCTGGAGGAGGGATCGCGGGGATCAGGATGAGCCCTAAGCCAGATCTGAGTGTGCTGATAAGAGCAAGGCAGAAGGTGATATGAAGACAGAGAGAGACTGAAGTGAGGGATCCCCAATGTGCTGGGAGCCCCCAGAAACCAGGAGAGAAGCCTGGAATAGATTCTCCCTCGGAGTTTCCAGAGGGACCAGCCCAGACATCACCTTGATATTATTGGACTTCCGGCCTCCAAAACTGTGAGAGAAACACATCTGTTGTTTTAAGCCACCCAGCAAGTGGCAATTTATTGTGGCAGTCCCTGGAAAATGAGATGCTCCCTCCACCCCAGCCCCTAGTTAGACTGTAAGGGCCACAAAGACAATCATAAACTCTATTCATCACTTTACAGACAGTGTCCAGAAGTGCCAAGTTCAAAGAAGGAGCTCGGCAAATATTTGTTGAATAAATAAATAAATAAATAACCAGGTTGCAGATGCTTGCAGCCAGAAGAGGCTCCCAAGTGGGTTGGAAAACTCCTGGGATCACTGTCCTCTCAGCAGGACGGATTCCCCAGGACTAGCATCACAACTTGCTGTAAACTCCACTGTGTTTCTGGAAGCTTCCACCAGAGAGGAATCAGTGTGTGATTCTAGTTTATAAAATGGGCATGAGGCCTCCTCCTCAGGAGCCTCTGGAAGCTGACACCTTCTATGTCCACCAATAGGGGTCAGTGGTATATGGGACAGGTGCCCTGGCCTGCTCAGGGGAAGAGGCTCTTCCCAGACAGCAAAGCCTCCAAGCAGCTAGGCCCTTGGCCTGTCTTCTGCGGCCTGTTCCTCCTCCTCCTCTCCATTTCTTCTTCCCATTTCTCCAGAAGCTAACCCAAGGTTCCTTTTGCCGTCCTGCTCACTGGACCTCTCTACTAGAAAAAAATGAGCTCATGGGGTGGGCTGCTGGGGGTTTCCAGGTGGGCACAGCTGTCCAAGGCCAGCGACTCAGGAGCTCAGCTCGGGCTCTGCTGTGTCCCACCCCGATGCACTCCCACATGTGCCCTGGACAGAGTCCTGGCCCTCTCCAAACCGTTCTCTAACACCCTCCTCATCCATTTGGCCGATGTTTGGGTGGGACCTTCCCCTGCCTGAGCACTTCCTGTGTGTCAGTCACTCTTAGCCAGGGGCACCAAATGCCCGAAGAACACAGAGACAGGGGCCCCTTCTAAATAGCAAAAGTGGGTCCAAATCTTTGGCAACACCACTTATGTGGCAAGTTACTTAACCTCTTTAAGCATCCGTCTCCACCTCCACAAATCATGGTAATAATTCTTACCCTTGGTTGAAAAGAGGACACAGTATGGGGATGTGTCTCAGGTACCTGGGACAGTGTCCAGCACGCAGGAGGCGCTCCCCACCCCGTCACACCACTTCCCTCCCTTGTGCTTTTACTCTATCCTCCAAGATATAACAGATCTTTGCATCCATTCATTTATGCCATTCATTAAATGATACGTTAAAGTGCCTAAGTTTGCCCTGGGACTGGTAAGTGCTTAATTAATGGCAGTTGTTGTTTTTAATTCACTGAGCAGTTATTGTATCAGCGATCATTTGTGTTCAGAGAATCAAAGAGCTCTAGGAACTCTATGAACATATAAGCTCTAAAAACTGCAAGAACAACATTCTTCAAATAAGGAAACTGAAGATCAGAGAAGGCGAGAGATTTGCTTAAGGCGGCACAGCTAGCAAGCTCAGAATTTGAACTCCACCGTCAGCCTACTGCTGATTCACTGATGACTCAGCAGTGGTAGTAACAGCCGTTCAACCAGCATCTTTTAGTACCTCCAGTACCCAGGGCAATGCTGGCCACTCTGGAGGCCCTAGAGACCCTCAGGGGCCCCCTAAAAAAGTGGGCAGATGGAAGAAATTAAAGGCATTTAGGAAGCAGTTCTTTTCCAAAGCAAATGCACTCTCGCTGCTATGTTCTAACACTCATATCCTCAAACTTGTTATTTAACGTGCTCTCCACATCCTAACATGACTCACTCTTTGAAATGGAAATCTGAGCGGTTTGGGTGGCGTTTCCTAATGCCCAATGATAGGACAGTGCTTTCTGGCAGTGCCCTGGGCAGCCTTGACCTCAGGCTGGAGCCTCGGCCTCCCAGACTGCACCGCAGAGCCTCCAGAGCTGGGGCCTTGGCCTGGGGAGCCGTGCCCTTGTCAGCAGATGGATCTGTTTCTGATACGGTGTGGCAAATTTCTAAATCTTAGCTGTGGGATGGCATTTGCTCCTCGCAGAAAAAGAGCAAGGAGCCCAGGAGGTTCCAATTGATTCCAAAGTAGAAGCAGCTGTTGGAATCTGCGGTGCTGATTAGGGAAGTTCACTTCCAGGTTGCGGTTTCCAGCCCTCTTTTGCCCCTCACCCCAACTCAGTGTTGTCAAGAAGTCCCCCCAAAATCGAAACTGCTACATCCATTCATCCAAAGCTGGAAGCCAGGTAAAGTCAGGAAAAAGGTCCAAAAACAATAGCTCCCACGTCTCCAGGACCTACTCACTGCCTGCCTGAGTATTATAAACATTATCTGCAATGCTTACAACTGTATTGTAACACTGGCATTCCCAGATCTACAAATGAGGAAAAAAGAGATGCAGAGAATCCTAACAGTTATTATATTTCTACATAACTGTTACTGAGTGCTTACCACGTACATTTTTCTTAAGCTCATCACATATCATCTTCCAATTTTATCATCGTATCTACCTTAGGATCCATTGTCTTCATTTTATAGATGAGGAAACTGAAACTTAAGAAAATTAAAAGACTTCCCCATGGGCGGCACCTGTGGCTCAGTGAGTAGGGCGCTGGCCCCATATACCAAGGGTGGTGGGTTCAAACCCGGCCCTGGCCAAACTGCAACAACAACAAAAATAGCTGGGCGTTGTGGTGGCGGGTGCCTGTACTCCCAACTACTTGGGAGGCTGAGGCAAGAGAATCACCTAAGCCCAAGAGCTGGAGGTTGCTGTGAGTTGTGACATCATGGCACCCTACTGAGGGTGACAAAGTGAGACTCTGTCTCTAAAAAAAATAAATAAAAACTTCCCCACATCTCTCAGTCTGAGAGTCCTGGCAAACAGCTCTTAGTGCGTGAGCTGGGATCCAAATCCAGGTCTTCCCGACTACAAAATTAGCAATAATAGTAGCCATGCACCACATATTGTGCTAAGACTTTTTTGAACACACGTGACCCCCATTGAATTCTTATGACAATTTTACACTGTGTGTTTCATTTTTCCACAAATGAAGATAGTCAGGCTCAGTGTTAACAGAAGAGAGTGCAAAGACAGGTTCACCTGACCCGAGAAAGCTAGTTTTTTAACCGCTGTGCTCTCTGCCTCTCCAACACATCGGGTTTGAGTTTCCAAATTTCCCGTTCTTTGGTATAATTTTGTTCTTTTGGGGGAGGACAGGGAGCTAACCTCCAACTCAGCTCCAAGGTCCACAGTGACTCTCCTGTCATTCTTTCCAATGACAGCCATCAAGGCCCACTGTAAAAATGCGCTGGCAATTTGAAACTTGCCATGTAAGCTATAAACAGACCATTAGTTGAAACTCGTGTTGATTTTGTGGACTATGAAGGATGAAATGAGTTTGATATTTACTAAGTTAAATTAACACGAAGTATATGGTTTTTATATTGCTTTGAAAAGGCTGACTAGAATTTTCCCTTATATAAAGTCAGAATGAATAGTTCCTTTGACAATGTATACATTAGTAAATAGAGGTCCACTTGACCTCATATATAGCCTTTAAACCAAGATGAAATGGATACATCAAAACAGAAAAGTAAGGACTAATTGCATTACATTCCCTTTTTATATATATTTTTAAGACACAGGGTCTTAATATATCGCCCGGGCTGGACTTGAACTCTTTCACTCAAGCAATCCCTTTGTCTGACGCACACCACTATACCCAGCATAACTGCATACCTTATCGATCAATTCAGATATTAAACACCTGCTGAAGTGTGTTGTATCCCCTCTGCACTTTTCAGGAGCTTCCAACATGGCTGGATCTGTTTGTTAAATTGACATGAATATATGATGTGAATAGTTACGTTTTTATGTGATCATTCATTCATTTGTCGATGTTAATCAAATGCCTTTATGTGGCAGGCACTGGACACTCAAGGATTCTCTAAAATCTCCAAGTCCAGAGGGGAAGCCAGGTAAGAAATGTCACATAAAGGTCACCACTGATACCACAGGAGCACACAGAGGTCACTAATCCAGGCCAAATACAGGACAGAGCAGGAAAGCTTTCTGAAAGGCAGTTCGGCTAAGCTGATGAACAAAGGATGAGGTGAAGTTAATCAGGAGAGATTTATTGGAGAACTAGAGCTGGAATGCAGAGATTTTAAACAGAGGGAGGATGGAGAGGTGGGAGGGAAGTGCATAAGAAAAGGCACAAAAGGCAGACGTCACATTCAGAGATGGTGCTGGAGAAGAGACCAGCATACTGAACAGAGCACAGCACGCACCTGCTCACTCTGCTCCTCGGCGGGCGCTTACACAGCAGGTGCGAGATGCCGGGCCCTCCCGGGACACAGGTCTCCACGGCGTCTCAAACCCTGCACTTTTCATAATCAGAAGACTCCCTTTCTTCCAGACAATCTTTTCCAGGATGGTTGTACAGAAACAGAGAGAGATAGTGTCTCCCTTTGGACCAGACAGTAGGCTCACTTATAGCCCATTAAAAAAAATTAGGGTTCCTTGAGCTCCAGACTTCTCTCCATAACGCAGCCCTCAGTTGTCAGATATCACCTGTTCTTGTTCATGTTGCCCCATGGGAATTGGGGCTCAGGGGGATGGGCATAAGAAAGCACTGGGACTCTGGCTACTCCTACTACTACCAAGTGATAAAATCCCTCCTCTCTGACCCCGCAGCCATGAACTAGGGGCAGGCTTGTGTATCAGTTGACAATTGGTGGAAGCTCTCAGACCCTTGTAGTCCTGGAAAGCCATGTTCTAAGCAATTTTCTAGACTCACTTAATCCTCTCAAAATTCCTATGCTATAGAAAGGATTACTATTCCTATTTCTGCAGGAAGAATTATAAAAAAAAAAAAAAAAAAGAAGAACAGTACAAAGAGTAGGTTGCTATTGGATCATAATGAGTCTTGTTCCCCAAGCTAAGGAATTTGAACTTTATCCATTCAGTAGCCATGGAAGGATGTTGAACAGAAGAATATGAGGAAAACAGCATTTTCAAAAGCCTGTTTAGCGGGACCGGGCTGGGAGGAAATCCTCTTAGGAAGCAGACTAGCCAATATCAGAGGCACAACCGAGATTCAAGAGAGGCATGAAGGATGGGCTGCTTGTACCCACAGTGGAATTTCACAACCTAAATGTCAGGCCCTGGACGAGACCCACCACACCAATGGCTCCAGGAAATGGCTGGGGAGATGTGACTTACCAGTAGAGCCCTTGAGTAGGAAGCCAAAGCTTCCAGGGACAAGGCAACTTGGGGTGAGTCAGCAGGAGGTGCGTCTGCCAAAAGGGCCACCACAATCCTCTGCTGCAGGAGAAGGCTGGTGTCAGGACCCGGAGCTAGCCATCCATCTCGGGCCAGACTCCCCCAGGTCAACCTGTATTCAGTTCTGGGCCCCACACTTTGGACACAGCCATAGATGGTGTTTCCTGAGCACTCGCTATGCCTGGCTCTGTGTAGACATTTAATATTCATGATCCGTTTTAAGCCCTTCACAGGCCAATGGGATATTAGAACCCTCCCATTTTACACCTAAGGAAACTGAGGCTCAGAGAAACCTGCCTAATAAATGGCCAAGCCAGGCTTCCAACTGAGGTCTAGTGTAATCCCAAAGGCCACAATCTTGCCTGATGCTGTCAAATGGAACAGGCTCCGGAAAAGTGCCTAAAGATGAGACGGCAGCTAGGAACTGTGACACAGGGCAGTGGAGCTGCTCACAAACCAAGCCACACCGATGGACGGCGTGCCAGCTGTCCCCACATCTAGGGGCTGTCCTGTAAAACCCAAGTACACACCTGTGTGGTTCCCAGGGCACACAGAACCGATGGTGGGTAAAAACTGCACCAGGTGGAATCCCTTCCTTCTCTCTGCCCAGAAAATCTCTGTGCATCTTTTGTGACCACACCCATGCACCACTCCCCCTGAAGTCCCTCCTGACCACATGGGTGCTCCTCCTCTGTCTCCCAGCAGCCCTGGGCTTCCTTCCACCCACGTGGTCTCCTCTGGGTGGTGTGTCCAGCGCCCCCCACCTGAGACTACCTCACAGGCAGAGGCTGTGTCCAACCCTCCACTCCCAGAGACCCTAAGACGCATGGCTCTGGAGATGGTATTAAATGAGGACAACCCCCTGGTAAACAAGAAAGGAAACCATGACCTCTGAGAGACACAGAGGTCACAAAATAGATCCCAAGCACAGTCTACAAGGAGGATGGGAAATGGAGACCCAGTGGAAAGGCCTGGACAGCGTGTCCCCAGTTCTGGCCAAGGGACACAATATTCTGGAGGGCAGAGCTATTCCCGGTTTGTTGGGCAGCTGCCTCCAGTGACATTCAGTCCTCGACAGGCTGGGGACAGGAAGGAACCATTTACCTTGGGACGTCAATGTCCAACATCTTAACATTCTGCTCCCCCCAGGGACATTCCAGGAAGCAAAAAGAACAGGGGCCCAGTCACGGCCTGGTGTCGCCTCAGTGCATAAGGGGCCAATGTGCCAGGGACAAAAGTTCCTTTCCTCACCTGTCTCCTGTAAGCGCAAAAAAATTAAGGCAGAAAGAGAAGAAAAGCAGTAAATAAATCAGACCTCCAAAACTCTACTCAACTCCTACTATAGACTGGGCTTTGAGATACCAGAACCAAGACAAATACCCATGGGCACCGTGCAGCCGGGGATCCCGTGTTAGGAGAGATCCAGGTCTGCCGCTGTGAGCTGTGAGACAGTAGCCAAATACCTTGATCTCTCCGAGCTTTAGTTTGCTATCCATGTGTGCGAGGGGGGTCAAACAATGCTACCTTCAGTGGACGGGGTGATGAGTAAATGACACAGCTCATGTGACCTGTCTAGTAGGGAAAGAGCCCTGCATGTTAACTCTCCCCTTGTCCACCTGCAGCAGGACTGCGGGAGAAAGCCCAGGCCTGGAAGACAGAGGACAGGTGCACTGAGCTCTTCCCGACTGGATCCCTTCAATTCTCTGGGCTCCCTGCGGTGACGGTGTGAATGTACTTTGTAAATTGCAAAGCACCCTACCAATGTAAGAGACGGTAGTTATTGTTATTAATTCTGTTATTTGGAATAGAAAACGTCACACCTAAAGAGATGCCCCAAAACACAAGTGTCAGTTGGAGGTGCCGTAGGATTGGGGCAGCCCTCAGAGCTGCAGGGTTCCATGAGGAGCGACCATGGCACACATTGCTTTGGGGTAGGAAGAAGAGAAGGCTTCTCATCTGGGAACTGGGCTCTGGGAGCAGAGCTCCAATAGGCTGACTCAGCCCTCTCAGAGGTCTTCCCTGTCCCCCCACCCGAGCCCTGCCTCTCCTCTGGGATCCCACAATTCCTGAGCTTCCCTCTCTCACAGCACGCCCCCCACCCCCCATCTGTCACCAAACTAAAGGACCTGTTTGAACCAAAGCAAAACCACAGGGAGGTTTTCTGAGCCACCAAAGACCTAACAGCTCCTGGTCCCATGGAGCAGTTCACCACAGGAAGAGCCAAGACTGAATGATAACCAAGGTTTGGTCCCCTGTACCTCACAGCCCCAGCCCAGCACCGGGGAGCTAGGGAGAAGTGGCCCGTCCTGGCCTTCCGTGAGCCAGGCAATGCCGTCTCGCGGGAAGTGTCCACTGTCCCCATCCGGTCCGTTCCTCCGCTGCCTGCCTGCCCTTGCTGTGATGTTGCCTGCCTAGAGGGCACTGGAAGTCCAGGCGAGAAGGGCTCAGCAGCCCTCTTCCTCATAAAAGTGCACTTGGGAACCATCTAATTAGGCCCTCAGCACACCTGTGGGGCCATAATCCCCTCCCTCCCCCACTCAGCACCCCCTTCCCAGGGGCAACGACGGGGTTCTGCAGAGTGCCTTGCTGTTTCTGCCTCAAGCCAAAGGGAAAGAGCCAAGTTTTCAGGACTTCCCAGCTCCTGGTCCTGTACTCAGACCCCTATTTACCAGTTTCACAGGGGAGCAGGCAGGAGTAATTATTGCTCCTGGGAGCTTTGAAGGTTGCCATTCCCTGCAGCAATCGAGGCATCAATGTGATGATTAGCATTAATAATAAGTATTATTAGCAGCAGAGCTTAGCTCTTGTGAAAGGGGGAAATAGCCTGGCAACTTGTTCCCAGCTGCTGAGGCTCCTTCCATTGCTAAGTTTGCCTACTAAAGGGAAGGGCACCTTGGCAAGATGCGGTGGGGTGAGGAGTTGGGCTGTGGGCCTATAATGGTCACAGAGGGCACTGGGGCACACCCACCATGGGCCTAGCATTTGAGAATTTGTCCAGATGCCTGATCCCTGCCAGCAGCTTGAGCTGTTCTCCCCTGAGTTCCCCATATAAAATACACTGGCCCTGTTTTACTCCCTCCTGCGTGCTCTTGCCAACCCCAGCACTATTGCACGTCTTTCGTCCACCAACATTTCACTGAGCAGAGATCAGGGCACCCTTGGTCTCCGTCAGGTTCTGTGGGGTGCTCCATACTTCCCTCTGAAGCACAGACACTGGCTCTCTTTCTGCCTTTCCGGCTACAGTAAGGAACATCCTGGCGGGGCAGGCTGTAGGCAACCCATTTTACTACCTTCTCTAGCAGCTTATTCCGTCTGCACGTTACACCCAGGCAATCTCAAACTGAGCGAGGACTGGCGAGATTTCCTTCCCAAGTACGGTTGCTGCAAAGGTCCTTCCCCCAACCCCCCAAACAGACCTGCCTCTCCAGAGCGGGTGCACCTTGAGGAACCAGGAGCCTGTAGAAGTCTCCTCTTCGTGTATCTCTTATTGTTTAAATCCATTGTTGTAACTAGTTGGATCACCTTGTCCGTGCTTTCTCCGCCCCTTGGCCACAAGGGGTGGGCCTGAGACAGGTGGACCAATGATACCACTCACTCTAGCCACAGTGGTTGGCCCAAGGTGTGCACGTGACCCAAGCCAGGCCCATCCTGGGGCTTCAGGGGGTGTTTTCTACCTCGAGCTGTAGAAATATTCTTCTTTCTCTGATCACAAGCTATAAAAAACGGAACTGAAACTGTACATATATCATTATGTACTGTTCTATATATAAGTTATATTTCACAAACTAGGAAAGACTACAAAAGTTGGAAGGTAAGCCTGGAGCTTCAGCAATGACACTCTCATCACATGTAGCCGGTGAGGCACAGGAGAGAGTGATGTCTCCATGCAAAGAGGCAGAGGTGACAGGCAAGCATGGCCTCGGGTAGTGCCGGGGACCTGATCTGGCCATTTCCAAGGCTGGCTCTGCCCCTGCCCTTTCCACCATTTACCTGAGCAAATAAAGTCCTCTTTTGGCTTAAGCTAGATTGAGTATGGGTTTCTTTTACTTGAACCAACGACCAGGAAATAAAAATAATATTTAAAATTTTATTTGTGCCACAAACGATCGAAAGCTAACATCCTTCATTTTTCTCTTTACACTTTCTGATTTATGATTTATTACTTCACTCAAGGTAATCAAGCTCTCAATATAGTTGTCTGGGGTGAGCAAAGCAAGTGTAATTCATCAGTTTCACAGATAATGGAACTGAGGCCCAGGAAGGTAAAGGGCTCGATCGCACAGCAGAGCCTGCACTAGGTTTTCTTGTTTTTTCTCTCTGCCTTGCTAATAAATCATGGCTATGAGCACTAACAGAGAGGCAGTCTGGCTACCTGGGTTCCCAACATTGCCACACCTGTGAGTAACTGTGCCCTCGTAAGGAGCGTGTCTTCAAAGTACAACAACACTTGCTAGAAACATTCCTGAGACATCGTGAAAGTTAGAGACTATGGCAAAGTCCTGGGGGTTTGTCCAGGTCAAAATAATATATTTAGAAACATCAAGACCTTGACTTATTTCTAAAGAGGACAGGGTGCTCTGAACCTATAGGAAGGGAATACGGGGTGCGTTTGGTGCCCAAGTCACCCTGGGTGTTGAGAAGAGGCAGGCGGTAGGCGGGAGGAGGCTAGAGAGGGCTCTTCTCTCATTAGCTGAGATGTAAGAGGAAAAGAGGGTGGTGGAAACCACCCCGTAAAGCCAAACAGCCCGGGGGCAAACCTGGTTTGGAGCAGCTACTTGTTAATCTTGAGAAAGTCACTGGATCTCTTTCATTTTCTGTTTTTTTCATTTATAAAATGAGGGTAATAATACCTGCTTTCAGTGTGTGTAAGTGGGTCATGCAAATAATTCAAGCACCCAGCAGCACTGGCCAGAGTCACTGGCCAGTTTGTCTTCCCCTTGGCCTCTCTGTCCCTCCCGGGAGTAATGTTCACAGTCTGCCCCCACAATGACAATCCAGCAGGAAGCACCTGCTGCCCCGGGGCGGGTTAGTGCGCAGTGCACTGTGATTCAGAAACTAGACACTTGGCTCTCTGGCCCCAGTGCCTTCCCCAGCTAATACCTTTTCCCTCTTCCTCCTCCCTCGCTGCCCACACACTCCTGATTATTTGTCCTTCTTAGGCCAAATCTCCCTCTCCCAGCTCCACCTGCACCTCGGTGCTTTCCCAAGCAGAATGCTCTTCTGGACAGTTTATTCACCCTCAGGCATGCACTGAAAGAGATTCTAATGGCATCCCTTCTGCAAAAAGGATGATCTCTTCCAACAGAGGAAAAGGAAGGAAGCAAAAAAGATGGTGAAAGATGGTCTCCAAGATCCAGGAAAGCATAGAGGAAATGTAAGAGACTTATCCTGTCCAAGGCTTTCCCCGAGAAATGCATTCAAAGTCATAGCAAAAGACTAGATTCCAGGAAGCGTCATATTTACAGTCAAAATGCTACATCTCCTCCAAGGCTCAGCTCGAATGCTTTTTGACTGATTTAATTCATACACAGTCATGCATCCATAATGAAGGGGATACCTTTTGAGAAATGTGTTGTTGGGCGATTTCGTCACTGTGTTAAACACCTTAGAATGTACTACATGGTGCCAACCTCAGTGGCAGCCTACTGCCCACCCTCTGAGGCTACATGGTACAGCTACGCACCTGGACAGCATGTTACTGAATCCTGCAGGCAACTGTAGCACCATACTGAGTATTTGTGCTTCTAAACATAGAAAAGCTACAGTGGCCCAGTATGGTGGCTCACTGGGAAGCCAAGTTGGGTGGATTGCTTGAGCTCAGGAGTTCAAGACCAGTCTGAGCAAGAGTGAGACCCCGTCTCTGCAAACAGCCAGGTGTTGTGATGGGCACCAGCTCCTCAGGAGGTTGAGGCAAGAGGCTCACTTAAGCCCAAGAGTTTGAGGTTGCTGTGAGCTCTGACACCACAGCACTCTACCCATGGCAACAGAATAAGACTCTGTCTCAAGAAAAAAGAATGAGGCTCAGGGCCTGTGGCTCAAGCGGCTAAGGCGCCAGCCACATACACCTAAGGTGGCGGGTTCGAATCCCCAGCCCGGGCCCGCCAAACAACAATGATGGCTGCGACCAAAAAGTGGCCGGGCATTGTGGCGGGCGCCTGTGGTCCCAATTACCTGGGAGGCTGAGGCAGGAGACTCTCTTGAGCCCAGGAGTTGGAGGTTGCTGTGAGCTGTGATGCCATGGTACTCTACCCAGGGGGATAGCTTGAGGCTCTGTCTAAAAAAAAAAAGAAAAAAGAATGAGAAAAAGAAAAATGTACAGTAGAAATACGGTAGCATAATTTTACAGGACTGTTGTCCTCTACGTGCTCCATCATGGCCTGGAATGTTGTTATGTGACATGACTGTATTCCAGTGGTTCTCAACCTTCCTAATGCTGCGACCCTTTAATACATTTCCTCACGTTGTAGTGACCCCCAACCATAAAATTATTTTCGTTGCTACTTCATAACTGTAATTAATAACTATAATTCTGCTACTGTTATGAATTGTAATGTAAACATCTGATATGCAGGATGTATTTTCATTGTTACAAAGGGATGGAGACCCACAGGTTGAGAACTGCTGGTGTTTGACTATTATAGATTAAATTCCGACCTGGGCTGAACACTGTGCCAGGTGCTGCGGACAGAGAGGTGAATGAGACAGATGCCATGCCTGCTCTAACGAAGCGTAGAGGCCTGCCCCGTGTTTCCCCTTTAAAAACAGTATTTATCTCCTGTCTCTGTTCCCATAATGTCATTGCTGCTGTTACAATGATTACTTTTATTCTTCCTTCCTTTTATAAAACTCTGTAAATCAGCAGGACCCACTCGCTTCAGCTTGCTTGGAAAGTGCCACGTCCGGAGCAACCGCTCAGTTCCAGGCAAATTGGAACAGTCGCTCACCTAATTCTGAAGTCAATGTTATAACGGCAACGAAAATGTTCCTTGAAGAAAATCACTCATTCATTCATTCTTCAAGGACTTCTTGCATGCCTAGTTCTTATACTGTGGTAGCTGGTTGCCTCCATTGGATGTTTGATCTCTTCTGCTATCCTGTGAGCCCCTTGGAATTAGGGTCCACGTTTTTTTTTCAACCTTGGTGGGCCCCAGCACAGTATCCGCCCATAAAATTCACTTAATTTCATATTTGATAGTTAATATTACATTTATATAGTTCTTTTTTCTTTTTTTATTTATTTTTCTTACATATACATGTGTTTATTAGGTTTCCAATTTTGCCTTTATAGAATTAAAAAGGCTTAAAATTTAATAACAATAACAATGTTTAGCATAAGGACTAAAAACAAAACCTCTTAAAGAACAAATGAAGATAAATACATTCAAAAAAGAAATCAGAGGATTGCTGCAATGAACTATTAAGCAATAATAATAATAATAATGCAAAGAAAGTAACATTTACATTGTCAGATAGGAGTATGTCTATTATAGAATGCTTTCACTCTGAGGTTCAGTATGGAGTCATCAGTTAACTTCTTATTATTTTGTTTTTTTCCAAAGTCTAAAAAAATAGACAACAAAAATTTATAAATAAATGTAAAAGATACTTTCAAAAAACCAGATCATGCAGCCATTAAGAAAGATGGAGACTTTACATCCTTCATGTTCACATGGATGGAGCTGGAGAATGTTCTTCTGAGCAAAGTATCACAAGAATGGAGGAAAAAGTATCCAATGTACACACCCCTATTATGAAACTAATTTATACCTTTTATATGAAAGCTATAACCTAATAACAGCCTAAGAATACGGGGGAGGGCGAGGGGAGGGGGTGAATGGGTGGAGGGAGGAGGATTGGAGGGATCACTTCTGAGGTTTATCTTACAGGGTACAAGTGAATCTAAGAGTAGAATGTGAACGTTTTAGAACAATAAGAAAATGACATGAAGGCTATGTTAACCAGTTTGATGGAAGTATTTTGGATTGTGTGTGACAACCCCACACTGTACCCCAGAAGTGCATTAATGTACATAGTTACCATTCTATAAAAAAAAAAAGCAAAAAAAAAAGAATAAAAAATAAACAGACCATGCCAAATCTTATAGACAACAGAAAAAGAAGAAATAATTCAAAAATGATTCTACTTAATCTGGATACACCTGCTGTTAAAATTGGAGAAAATATACTATTATAAAGGGGAAATTACAAATATATTTCACTTATAAATGAGGATGCAATATGCTAAACAACATATTAACATAGTTAATAACATACATAGTTCTTTGTATTTTATAAAGTTCTGCGTTTTATTGAGAAACATAAGTTTGTGCAAAACAAAAAAAAATTTAGTTTTTGTTATAATTTTTAAACAGAAATCTCTATCTAGTGACAAGTTTGGAGTGCTCAGCAAACAATAAAATTCATGTGCCACCCTCCTGCTCTCACAGGCTCCGGCACATGAGGCATCTCTCAGCAGCTGTGGCAGCTTAAAGGCTGAAAATTGCCCATATATAGGTACGAGGTTCATCCAATTCTATTTTTTAAAGTTCTTCTGTGAACGTACTTAAGATATAAATCTCTGTAGCTTCTTTCCACTAGTTCTGATCCTTCTAACTAGAGATGCAAAAAATCATACCCAGGTTTTCTAGCTGGTGACTCTTCAAGTGTCATAAAAGTGTTTGCATGCTCTCATTTCTCACCCCACCCCACCCTCCGTAGAGACCCCTGAGATTTTCTCAGCCATGCCAACAGTTCCCTCAAATATGGCCGGAGTGATAGCATTTCTAAACCTGAACCCTTCTCTTTATTTATCTGACTAGTAGACGGATTATCTCTCTCGTCCCGCCCTGGTTTTAGTAAACTCCTAATGATATGACTTAAAAATGTCAGATTCCTTTTTTTTTTTTTTGAGTAGTGGGTACCTGGCACATTTTAAGCACTGGGAAAATGGATGCTGACTGGCCGACTAGGTAGATCCGTGCACATATTCATTATGTGGGTAGAGCAAGATAAAGGTTGTTGAAACCAAAATCATACGAAATAAGAATATTTCATTGAGTTGAAGAATGTTCCACTCCAAAATTCATGTCTACCTGGAACCTCTGATGTAAACTTATATGAAAATAGTCATTATAGACATAATTAAATAAGCTAAGGTGAGGTCCTACTGGATCAGGGTGGGCCTTGTAAGTGGAGAAAACAGAAGAGACACAGACACAGACAGGGACACTGTGAAGACACCCAGGGAGAACTCCACACGGTGGTGTGGGCAGAGATCAGAGTGCTGCAGGTGTAAGCCAAGGACCGCCAGCAAAGCCAGGAAGAGACAAGGAAGGGGTCTCCCTGAGAGACTTCAGAGAGTGTATAGCCCTGCTGACACTTTGACTTCAGACTCTAGCCTCCAGAAATGTGAGGGAGTAAATTTCTGTTGTTCTGCGCCATCCGATCTGTGGTAATTTGTGCTGGCAGCATCCGAAACTAATAAACAGATTAAATGCTTCACTCTCAAACAATGCCAGGTTAAGCGAAGAATATTCAACAAAGATAGAAGACCTGAGTTCAAATCATGATTTTATTACTCACAGTTATGTGACCCTAAAAAGTAACCTCCTTTCTTTGATCCTCAGCTTCCCCGCTAGCAAAATAGGAATACAAACATATAACACTTAGGATTAGCTGAGGGACAAAGGGCGATAAAAAATGGGGAAGTGTTTTACAAGTGATACAAACTTTTGAGATGTCACTTACTTGATTTTTTCTGTTTTCTTTCTTTTTTCTTTTTTTTTTTTTGTTGAGACAGAGTCCTACCCTATGCCCTGAGCAGAGTGCAATGGCGTCATAGCTCACTGCAACCTCAGACTCAGGCTGTGGGCATCCCGCTGCCTCAGCTTCTGGAAGCCACTGGTATTACAGGTGCTTGCCGCAGCTGGATTTTAGGGGACATCTCACTCTCACGCAGGCAAGACTCAAACTCCTGAATTCAAGAATTGCTTGAGTTCAGCCTCCCACAGTGCTGGGATTATAGGCGTGAGCCACTTTCTCTGTTTCGAGTAGAGTTGAGTAGAGTTTTCTGGAATTTTTGCCTACTGTATTTTCCCCCTAACTAACCAGCTTTGGAATTTATTTATGAATTCTACTACTTTGTTGATTTTCTAATTCACGTATCAGCCCTTTTTTTTTTTACTGTCTTGCTTTTCTTGGTTTTGTTTTATTGCTCATTTTCCAAATGTTTATGCTATTTTAGCTCCTTTCTCCTAATTTATTCTTATTTTTAAGCACATACACAAAAGCTATGAATTTACCTCTAACTATAGTGTTGGCTGCATTACATATCTTTTTTGTTTGTTTGTTTTTACATTTGCTGTTCTCATATTTTTTCCAAATAGTTCATCATTGTATACTTTGAAAAATTTCTTCTTTAGTTATTAGTATGATATTTTATACTCTTAGCACTGTGCATGGGCCTGGCTGACTGAGGAGCAGCTGTTGCTGTTATCATGATGTATAGCCAGAGAGATACAATTATGTTTTATAAACAGCTTTCTCTCTGACATCTTTGAAAACAAGTACATCATCGCTAAAAAAAAAAAAAAAAAAAAGTAGAGATTTCATTTTCTTATCATGAAAGCATAAGCCACAAATTATTGGCAGCTCTTGGATTCAGACAAATTATGGCAATGGGAAAATTACTAGAATATTCTCACATCTTTCTCTAATTCCACGGAGAACTAAAGAGATCGACAATTCTGCTGAACAGGGAAGGGTTACATCAGTCAGTCTTTAAGACTTACACGTGGCCCGATGTCTCTTCAAGACCATCACAAACCATCTCAATACAGAGACGTCTCTCCTTTCTCAGATCATGAGTTTGCCCACAAGTCTTGGGCTTAGCCCTGGCTACCAAACTAGACTGTAAGCTCCGTGAGAGTAAGACGACACCCCTTCTTAGATTTCCTAGCATCTCACTTCTTAAATTATATAGTATTAAACAGTAAGTACTATGATTGATTACAATTCTTACAGGATATTTCTTGAGAGACAGTATGGCTGTGAAATTTTGGGTCAGATATTTTAAAACAGGCAAATGGTAAAATTAAGAGTGTTTTGAAACACTTAAATGGCTGAGGCTAATACCTAGAGATGCATTCTTTGGGGAGAAAGAGTATCCCAAACATTAAACAGGTACATTTTTGAACACTGCAAAGATGCAAAAATGGCATGTTGACATTTATCCAACTAGAGCTACTTGTGAGCTCACATCTGCCAAGCAATGATGGCAGTGGGAGCTGAAATGGTTCCAGTAATAACGTCACACATGTGTAAAATGCTTTGCAAATCACAAAACTCTCCCTCTGTGAGATCATCTGATACTCCAAGGCAAACGTGTAAAGAATGCAAGTTAAAGAATATTATCCTATTTTAGAAAATAGGTGTTTGGGGTTCAGGAAAGATTGGCTAGTCTGCCCAAGGTCACAAAGATAGTAGTTGGGTGGAATAGTATTAGGCCCAAACCTTCGATTCCCAGTCCTGAGTTCTTTAGGCTATACCTACTCCAAAATGATCTGGAAACTCTTGATATAAGTCTCCACACTCAGTCACCAGGTTCAAAGCCTAGATATTCACTCCTCTGGGATATTCATTTGCTCAGAGATATCAGAGGAAAAGACCCAGTCCCTGCCCTCAGGGAGCTCACAGACATGTAACATGATACAAATAACACAAAACAGAAATCATATTCCCCCAAGTGCTATGAGAAGATCAAGATAACTAGAAGGATAATAATAAGAAGTATCATTTATTGAGCACTTCCTATGTGCCATCTTTCATCCTAAACACTTTGCATCTGAAGTGGGTACCATGATGTAACACATTGCCTGCCTCATAATAAGAGGATTGGCAGTTGTTTTTATTATTGTATTTTTTTGTTATCTGAATAAAAGAAGGAAGAATATTTAAAGTTGACATCATGCAGAGCAACTAATCATCTGAGGAAATAAGAACCAATAGGCAACTATTGGAGCTAGGTCGTAAAGAGTGACAAAGGGCTCAGGACAGGGAGGGAGGAACATCCTAGGCAGGATCAAGAGCATTTGCAGAGACCTGGGGCCTGAGCAGCTGGGCAGGGTGAGGCAAGGAGGGGAGGCCCTGCCAGGGAAATACACAGCCGAGGAAAAGGAGGTGCCCTCCAGCCAGAAAGGAGCAGAAGAGTTCTCCCTGTGCCTGACCCAGGCACTGAGGGCGAGGCACTGATTTTCCAAGGCTATTTGTTTGCAAGTTACATTTTTCCTGAACAGAATCCAAATCCCTTTGTTGTTACAGACAGCACCATAGTTTCCAAAGAAAAGAATAAATAGACTTGCTGGTCCAAGGGCTTTCCCTGAGAAATATCCCAATGGCTGTGGGCCAAGACAGGGTTCCACCAAACACTGGACTCAGAGAACCACAGAGTGTGGGGCTGGAATCTCCTTCAGAACCTGCAAGAAAGGGGGAATTCCAAGTCACTCTCTGGGAGATTTTTAAATATCAATAAGGTGCCCTATTGGATCTGCCCCAACTAAACCTTATTTCTTAAGGTTCCCAGAATATGGTGTGTGGTGAAACCTCTGTGCACAACAGGCCCCTTCCTCCTCCTCCTTCCTGTTTGACATGGTCCTGTGCTTCCTGCAAGACCCCTTGGAAGATTGCTCCCTGAGAACCTTTCCTGGCAGGGGTGTTCCCAAATCCTGACCCCAACACCAGGGTGAGTGGCTTGGCTTCAGGGCTCTCATCTCCACTGGCAGTCATTTCACCACCTTACAATTACAGCACCCCATCTACCCTCCCTCTCTGAGCCCTGGTGAACAGAGGGTGGGGAGGTAGGGAGTCCCTGGAGGCAGATTAGAAGGGGCTGCATTTTCTGTGACACACCTAACAAAGAAAAAGAAATGTAATAAGCAGTCTTTTTTGTTACCTGCCAACACATGCAGGCAATTCTGCACGATATCAGGGATAAAATGTTCTCCCCCACTAGGGGAGAGATCCTCCCCTCCTTGGTATTCCACGCCTGTGGAATTCTTCTCAATTTCTTCTGTCTGGGAAAAGGCCTTGCTGTCTATCAGTGATAGGATGGAACGTGGGGAGGGGCCTTTAATGGGTCAACAGTTCCTCGCTAAGGCACAGTACGTGCAGGTGGCCACGAGCCGTGATCTCTGCTCTCCCCAACCGCCCTACACACGTGCATGGCTGCACCTCTGTTCAGTTATTTGTCAGATGAAGAAACTGAGCCTCCAAGTCATTCGATGATTTGTCTAGGGTCTTACCAACAGGCAGTATTAGAAGGAAATCCAAACAGAGATCTCTGTAGCTCCCATGCTGTGTTCATTCTCCTGCGCTCACCACCTCCTCCGTGAGCCCTGAGCCCTGGGCCTAGAACAGCCGTCCACGGATCATGGGGCAGAATCTTAAACCAGACCTCCTTTTTGAAAAGTGTAAATGGTGGCTCCCAGAGGCCAGGCAGAAGAAGAGATGTTCAGGCCAGGTTTATTGAAAGAAGAGGGTGACCTGCCTGGGCAGTGCAAAGACGTGTCTGTGCCTGGGGGGCAGTTAGAGACCACTTTTATATGGGGCCCTGGGGGGCGGGCACATTCCATGGGGAGTTACTGCTCAGATTGGGTCTTTTGGCTTGTATTTCTGGGGGGGTAGGTCTAGCCAGATCCTTTGTGTCTTTGTCTTAGGAGAAGAGAAGGGGGATGCGGGGGAAAGGGTTTGTGTGTGGCTGTGTTAGCCCCCTCCACAGCCTAATGGAGAAAGGAACTTAGGCAACTCAGCACGATTCGGTTTAGCATGTAACAAGTATTAATAGTTTCAGGAATAAAATGCACCAAACCCCAACTATCCCTGCCTTAAGATCCAAGGAGGGAGGAGATTTGGCAGAAGTCTTCAGCACCGAGGGAACGAGGGAACATACGCTAGGAATAGGCTCTGGAGAAGGATCTCACTGTTCTGAGTTCCCCCACAGCAGCTGGAAGCCCCAGGGCAGGCATTGGAATGGAGGTGACCTTTGGAGAGGGAATGAGCATGGCCACCCATGAGGTCAGCTCAGGGGCGGGGGACAAGGAAGATAAAAGTAATAATCCCTTTTTTCTTGGTGCTTTACAACTTACAAATTGCTTTCTCATCCATTATCTCCTTGCCTCCCTGTGAATGTATCAAGGCAGAGATTATCTCCACTTACAGATGCAAAAGCAGAGGCTTTAGTAAAGCTGCATGATTCTCCTGAGGTCACTCTGGTTAGAGGCAGAGTCAGGAGAGACTTTAGTGCACTCAGCCTGCGCATCATCCCATGTAATAAACAGGTACGTTTGTTAGGCATCCATGTCTTAAGACAACCCAAGGAGGTAAGCTGGGCAAGCCTGACTTCCCCACTTTGCTAACAAACAAATGAAGTTGAGAGAGAGTAAGGGACATACCCAGGTGGTTGAACTTGACCTAGAACTCATCTAGAATGAGCACATATGTCTCCTTTCTCTCGTATGACATGGAACAAATTATGCTCTTATTCATTCAGCCCTAACTTCGGTTGCCAATCACATGGCAGTGGGCCTGTCCCTACGAGGTCCCTCTTCCCTTGAATAGCTCTACGGTGCCCCATTCATGCCACTGCCAAATCATAATATTAAAATACAACTAACTGTCTTAGATACTCAAGTCTGCTTTACCAGTGAAAGGCAAAGAATGATCAAATGGTTGACCTTACCCAACATAAAGTTGAAAGTTCCCCTCCAACTCTAAAGAAAGCTACAATATTGCTCTTCTGCAAATGAATTTCAAGGTTTCTGTATCAAGACCCTATCATTCTAAGAATAAAATGAGCAAAAAAAAAAGAAAGAAAAGAAAGAAAGAAAGGCTGAATGACTTATAAAACTGCAATGTCAGTTATATACACTATCCGACCAGAATTAGTTTGGTTCCTGAAAAACAGAAATTTTCTTCATTGTTTCAGGGACATTGTAGAAAGACAGGCAGTATGGTGGGAAAAGTCTGGGCCTGGGAACTAATAAATGCTCCAGGAGAGAAATCTAAGGCCCAGAGAGGTCAAGCAATGAGCAAAAGGTCACACAGCTCCCCGCAGAGCTGAAAATGAAGTCAGTATCTGAATCCACGTCATCCTGCCTTCACCCTGCTTCCCTGCCCTTTGGGACTAAACTGTGTATTTACACCTTGAGAAAGAACAAAACCAAGGGGTATGACTGTGACTAGGGGCTTGGAGCCCCTGGCTATCCTGTAACTGTGCTGGGTCCTATAATCAATCATACAATGCACAAGGAAGCCCTGAGGCAAGAGAGTTTCCAGTCCATCCCCTTTGGTTCCACCTTACTGTCTCAGATATGGGCATCGTTTCACTCAGACCCCAGTGGAATCCCTGTTTACTGTGTGGGCTCTGGTGTGTTCAGTGGCCAGCAGCAGCAGTAGCCAACCTGGGGAGGACCTCAGATGCTGTGACTCCCTCGCCAAGAGTAGGGATAACTCCCAGGTGTGGCCCACACACCAGAGTCCCCCGCAGGATCAGGCTGAAGCCACCCTCTGCCAGTGGCATCTTAACGTCATTCCCCCAAACTAGAGTGAAAGTAACTTTTACACTTCAGTTACAACAACCTTGGGATGGATTTGACAGTTTCTTTTTAAACACCAAAATGCCACCTATGCTACGCTCAAAACCTCACTCTAGTTTCACTGTACTAATATTTTGATTACTTAAATTCCTCAAATTGTCCTTAGATTTTGTCCCACAAGCCTTCACGGTGACTGACCAGGAGTAATCAACAGTCGGATCAGGTTACACTGCTCCACTTCCAGACTGAGTAAGGCAACAGAGCCCAGCTCCACTGGTTCATTCACAGCGGGGCTGCCCTGACAACCAGTACAGGCTGCTTTAATCACACCTACCAGGTTACTGTTTGACCCTGGCAGTGAAAAACAGCCTGGGACCTGCCCCAGTCACGGTCCACACTGGCCTTTCAACCCCCTTGCTCCCTTGCTCTTCCTGTAACAGGTGCCCAGCTTGCTCTCACCCCAGGGCCTTTGCATCTGCAGTTCTCTTTGCCAAGAATGCACTTCCTCCAGGTCTTCTCCCGGCTCCCTCCGTCCCTGCATTCAGGGCTCTGCCAAATGCCACTTCTGCAAAGCACCTTTCCCGCCTCAGTCATCTAAATTGATCAGCCCATCCCCCATTCATCTCGTTATAATCTTTATCGTTCTTCGTATTATTTATTACTATCCAAACTGATATATGTATTGTTTTCTTCAGTCAGGAGAATGTAAACTCCATAGGAGAAGATATTTTCTCTGCCTTGTTCAGTGTTTTATCCTTGGTGCCCAAAATAATACCTGGGAGGGCAGGTACTTGATACATTTTTGAGTAAACCACAAATGAAGGCCTAAAACTTCTCCTCCCTCACCTCTTATTTATGAAGTCAAATCGTTCCAGAGAAAGATTGTAAAGGCTTAGAAACTAGGATATCTGCAGTTTTAATCCCATGAGCAAGTCTGTACTTTACCCATGGGGTCAAGGACCTCTCTACCTCCCTCATGCTGCAAAAGAGGACTGTGGTCCAGGAGAGTTTATATTCAAGGCTATTGGCTCAGCGCCTGTGGCTCAAGTGGCTAAGGCACCAGCCG
>NW_003852461.1:5707165-5724045 GCF_000181295.1 Otolemur garnettii | reverse complement strand
AAAAAAAAAAAAAACAAACTACAATGAGAGGCTTGGCACATACACCAAGGTATGAAACCGGCCCAGGCCAGCTAAATAACAATGAAAACTACAACAAAAAAATATCTGGGCATTGTGGTGGGTGCCTATAGTCTCAGCTACTTGGGATACTGAGGCAAGAGAATCACTTAAACCCAAGAGTGTGAGGTTGCTGTGAGCTGTGATGCCACAGCACTCTACCAAGGGCAAAATAGTGAGACTCTGTCTCAAAAAAGAAAAAAAGATCACAATGAGGTATCACCTAACTCTAGTGAGAATGGCTGTTATCAAAAAGTCCCCAAACTTGGCTCGGCTCCCATAGCAGAGTGGTTATGGCAAAAAGTCCCCAAACAACAAGTGCTAACATGGATGCAGAGAGAAGGGAACACTTATACACTGTGGGTGGAACTGCAAACTAGTATAATTTCTAAGGAAGAACCAAAAGTACACCTGCCATTTGATCCAGCAATCCCACGAATAGGTATTTACCCAAAAGAAAAAAAAGACATTGTATCAAAAAGACACTTGCACTCAAATGTTCATAGCAGTACAATTTCCAATGTGGTATATCTATACCTGGAAATACTACTCAGCCATGAAAAATAAATGGTGTCTAGAATCCTGTGTAGTAACCTGGGTAGAACCAGAGATCATTCTTCTAAGGGAAGCATCACAAGAATGGAAAAACAAACACCACATGTACTCAGTACTAAATTGGAACTCAAACAAAAACTCTGTTCACTCAAAGAAGTAAAATCCAACAGGAACCAAGTGAGGGGAGGGGAAGGGTTAATTCATACCTGACTGGTACAAGGCACCCATTCTGGGTGAAAAGCACACTTACCACTTTGACCTAAAGCAAATACACACTTATAACTTTGACATAAAAGCAAATACATCACCAAAACATGTGTAGTAGCCCTGTGATATTGTGAAATTTTTTTAAAGGCAAAAAAATAAAAATTAAAAAAGAGGGTGTGCAGATTTGTGCTTATCAAGAGTGACTTGGATTATAAAAGAGGCCAAGAAGCCCTGGCTGAGGTGACCTTGAAGTCCTCTCTGCGTCTCACCTCCAGCTCTAAGCTGACTGACATCTGGAAAAAGCAGAGTGATGCAATGAATCAGATACCAAACTTGGAGTCCGAAGACCCAAGTCTCAACTCAGACTCCACTGCTTCCTCCCCAGCCAAGCTAATGGACTTCTTGGAATGTCAGCCTTCCCTCTATGATATTATATATTCCTCACAGGCTAATTGTGAAGTTTATTTGAAATCACAGACCTGTGAGCAACTGCACATAGTAACAACTCAATAAATATCAACGGAGTGTAATGTCCTGACTGTTCCCTCTGTATCCCTGTCCCTAACCTTAATAGCTTCCCTGTAAATACCTACCACGTGCAGGTTGTTCTCAGCCATCTCATTTACAGGGAGAAATTAGGATTTACTATTTTGTTGTCAGTTGAGTTTAATGAATTACCTCAAGGCAGTTTTGACACTTAGAATACAGCCACGATGAGTGATAGGAATTTAGGGTGCCCTGCTTGGAATCACTGGTTTAAAATCTTTTAAAATTTAAAGCGGCTTTTTATTACTTTGGAAACCTACCCACGACGTGTTTTTATTTCCAGCCATTATGCTTTTTTCCTCCTTAATTTCCACATTCAACTCAAGGCTTCAAACGCAAAAGCCAAGCTGACCAAGCTGAACGGACCCTAACTTTGAAGCGATGTCCTTAACGACAGCTTACACTTGTGTGGGAAGATCTACATTCAAGGGCAGTGCCTGTGGCTCAAAGGAGTAGGGCGCCGTCCCCATATACCGGAGGTGGTGGGTTCCAACCTAGCCCCAGCCAAAAACTGCAAAAAAAAAAAAAAAAAAAAAGATCTGCATTCGATACTTAATAGCTTTGGCTATTTACAGCAAGAATTATCACAGAGACCCCAGAGGGAGAGGGTAGGAGACGCATAATTCTAGGCCTTAGGCTAATGATGCTGCAGCCATAAGCTGTTTTGGAAATGATTAAGTGATAAATACAGTAAATTCACCCTCAGTTCTGGGAACCCCACAGGGCAGACAGTAATTCTCAGAGGCAGAAACAATTATTATTATTATTAACAGGTCTAACCCTTAAGCCTGAGCTCTTGTGGTCTACTTATCTGGAAGATCACTAAATACAGGGAGGAGGGAGCACAGGTGTGTGGAGGACCTCCCAGATCTCACCTGAATACAATTCCTAGCCCCCACACTATGTAAGCACTTGTAACTGGACCCTCAAAACTACAAGAAGAGGGAAACTAATAATGATGAACACCTACTGTGTGTGAAGTGCCTTATCACATAAAATATAAGGAACTGCACGTCATGCTTAATCCTAGGTAAAGGTTGCCAGTAAAACTCAGAAAGGAGGTGCCACCATTGCTGAGGAGATGGCTGTGTGTGGTGTCATTCCTGGCTGCGTCCCCACTGCCTGGCATGGGGATTGCACTGAGGAGCCAGATTGCACCGAGGAGCCAGATTTCATGCATTCAAATCCTCCTTCTCAGAAGCTGTGTGATCTTAGATAAGTCACTTCACCTCTTTGTGCCTCAATTTCCTACTTGTCAAATGGAATACTCATAATTCCTCTCTGATACTGGCATTTTAGAATTTAATGCACTGATAAGTATAAAGGGGTTTAAGGCAGTGCTGGTAGTAAAGGTTGCAAACCTCATTGCCATGAACTTGCCCCGTTCGGGGGACCTCAGTCTATTCTTACCACCACTCTGTGACGTGAAGGGTAATGAACCCTTTTCCAGGTGGGGAAACTGAGGAAAGTACACCTGCCTGGTCATCCAGTTCCTAATTGGTCTAACTAGGACTCCTGCCAGAATTAGACAATAATAGCAAAACATAGCATTTAATTGGGATTTTTAAGGGCCCTAGGCCCTTACAGATGGGTACACGCTGGCTTCTCGCAACAATTATATGAGATAAGCGTGTCTAGTCCCCATTTTACAGATGCAGAAACTGAGACCGAAAGAGGTTAAGTAATTTTCTCAAGGCTGTATACACTTAGCAAATATCAGGTGTGGATTTAAACGCAGGACAGAGAACTTGACTGTTCACCACCCAGGGGGAGGGCCACTGGTGCCTGGAACCTGAAGCTCAGAGGGCAGGCCTGCAGACCCGACCTGCGAACATCCATAGCCTCTGCTGGAACTTGGACTGGTACCCGGGCTCTGGGACTGAGACCCCAGATCTAGGGCCACGATGGGGCTAGCTGGCCTGGAGCAGGGCGTGTCCGCGATGCCAGCCTGGCGCGACTGCGGGGAGGAGCGTGTAGGGAAGAGCGCCCGGGAAGCTCAGAGGGAACCGCGGCGGGGGGCGCGCCTGTGCCGGCGCCCCGGCTGGGTTCCGTGCCCGTCGCCCTCCGGAGCGATGGCCCACGCGTCCCTTTCGCTTTTAGTCCCAGCCTCGCCGAGGTTTCCGTGGGATTTCTCAGAATCGCGCCCACTTGCTTGGCCCAGTGACAGAGATCAGCAGTAGCAGTCCAGGAAACCTGTTCCCAACAGGACCCCCTACAAGCCGGGCGTCTGGACAGCTCTGTTGTCCCGCTCCGTCTCGCGCTCCTCGGGCCCCCTCCGGCCTCAGTTTACCTGTCTCTGCCCTGGCGTCAAGAATGTCTCCGCATAGGAGAGAGAAGGGTATGGAAACAACTTTAATTTTTTTTGAAGTCTCCTGTTTCCATCTAAAATAATTTTGAGGCTTTCATAGTCTCCATTCCCATTTAAGAAGAATCTATACTTTTGACTTTAAAAAGGAGTAAAATTGTTACCCAGAAAACTTAGCCCGTAGATAAATCTTGTGGTTCGAGACGCTGCGGAAGGAAGCTCGGAGCGTCGCTTTCCGCTGCCAGTGTCTGTCAATCTGTGACTCTTGGACGTGTTTTATTTTTCCCGTTGCAATCTCACTGGTGACGGGGCTGTGGAGGGGGGACTGGGTTTTGCAACCAGGAGTATTGGTTTAGAATTTTTAGTCCCGCCGTTTTTTACCTGGTCAAACCATTTGATCTTGCCGAGCCTCAGTCTCCCCTCTGTAGAAAGGGAAGCGAGAGACCTCGCCGCGGGGCTGCTGGGGGGAGTCGGCTGCCATTTGTCCAGGGCTGGATGGTGACCAGTGGGCAAGGGTGCTAGTGACCCCTGGCACCCTGACAGTCAGAACCTGGCTGTCCTTCCGTGCTGGCCGGCTGGGGTGTGACGGGCTCCCCGCCTCCCCCACCCCCACCCCCACCGCCTGTGCAGGACGGTAGCGCCGGTTCCGCCTCCCCCTCCCCCACTGGCCGGCGCTGGGGGCGGGACCTGCCGCGACCTGGAGTCGACCTGTAGGCAGGAGGAGTTGGCTTTATTTACACAAAGAGCAGCTGGTGGAGACTGGCCTTGTATGGACGAAACGCTGGCGGGCCACTGGGGAGTCAATGGGAGGAAGTCTTCCGCCTGGCAGGGATCCGTGAATAAACAAACACGTGAATGGAAGAATGCGTTGCAGCTCCCCCCTGGGATCGCGGAAACAGGATCCAACTGGGGCCCAGGGAATCCGTGCACACGCCCCATCCCATTTCATAGAAGGGCAAACTGAGGCTCCAAAGATTCAAATGAGTTACTGCCAGGCTTAAAACCTCCCAGACCTGCCACCCTAGGGCAGCCTTTGGGATCAGACTTCAGGGGTTGGGAGTGAGGTCTGGATGCTCGACCAAGGAGGGAAAGGGAACCTGGCTTTACTGAGCACCTACTATGTGCGAGGCATGGTTCCTGTGTTATTTCGTTGACTTCCCTTCCCACGATGCCTTGGGCTGGGTACGGTACTCCCATTTTTGGTCTGGAGAAACGCTGGGTCAGATAGAAGCTACTTGCCCAAGAACATAAAAGTCTGTAGGCGGAACAGCTTGGATTAAACACAAGTCTGTCCTCTGGTCCTTCCACCCAACCGCGCTGCCCCGAGACGTCACAGGGTAGGGCAGAAGTTGAGCAGAGGTCAGGATTGCTGCGTGATTGCCCAGCTGTTTCCAGGTGCTGTCTGTACCCTCCAAGGCTTTCGCAAGGTCGCTCAGTGGCCATTCGCCTGATTTAGCAGCCGGAAGTCAAGTCACAAGCCGGTTGACCCCTGACCCAGAACCCCTGGTACTGTCATTACCAAAGCCAGCATCATCCTGGAGGACGTATAGGGGCGCCCAGGCGCGCGTCTCTCCTGCCTCTGCCAAAGTCCCACGGTGCTGCATCCAGTCCCAGAGTGCAGGAAACTGGTCCAGCCGCCCCTTTCTCAGCAGGGCCCCACCCATACCCACTCCCTTGCGGCCCTAAACTGGTTTCTTCACTTTCCCTGGCCCAGCTACTGCCAGCGGCATGGAAGGCAAGCCGGTTGCTCAATGTGCGGAGGATAGTTCTGGTTCCCCTGACAGATGATCCGCCTGGAGGGCCCAACTCAAGCTGTGGGTAGGTACAGTGCTCTAGCCCCTGGGTCCACTCCACAGCCCTTAGGGGTCCTCACACAACACTTGAGCTCTGAGTTTAGCCAGGTCCCTGCTGGAAAGTAGGCTGGATAGAAATGGCCACCCTGCCCCTGTAGGGGTGTTCTGCAGTGAGGGGGTGTTAGAATTTGAGACAGGCTTGTTCCTGACCAGTACACTGACCTCTCCCTGGGCCTCCAACACTTATGTGCCCACCGATCTTGGAGAACTTTCTGGAAACCCCAGCCTCTTTGCTTTAGACCTCTAGGCCAAGAGGACAGCTTTGGCACAAAATTCAGACAAGTGGCAGCAGGAATTTACTCACAGACACTATTTATGGAGTGCCAGCCACTGTACTAGGCCCTGGGGATGTCACCGTGACCCAGACACAGGCCCTGCCCTCGGATCCCAGCCCAGTCAGGAGTCAAGTTAGACAAGTTACTTTAGTGGAATTTAATGGGAGGCCAGGAGCCATTTCCCAGAGAAGACCCTGAGTTGGGGGTGTGGGATAGGATCTGGACAGACTGCCTCGGAGTGGAGACATTCCCCCTTTCCTTCATGTTTCTGGAATGCCTTCATCATGCTAAGAGCTCAGAAAGCAGTTGGTGGCCATCAAGGGAGAGAATGTCATGGTGTCATGGTGTGGTGGTTAAAAGCTGTGGGTGACTCACACATCTCTCTGACCCTTGATTCTCTACCTACGAAATAGAGATACTGATAATACCCACCTCACCTGACCCGGGGCGGCATTAATAAATGTAATCAATGGTATTACTCTGTTGCAGTTTACACTCTTTCCATCCTTACAACCACCTGACAGAGTTGGTAGTGCAGGCGACCTCATACCCATTTTACAGATGAGAAAGCAGACACAGACAAATTAACTCTATAGCCCATGTCTGGTAAATTTTCAAGCCCAAACCCTAGGGAGAGACAGCCTTCCAAGATCGGGGGGTGAGGAGATACTGTGAACTTCTCTTGCCCTCTCTGAAACCCCAGATGACTGGTTGAGGCTGAACTGTCTGGGGAACTTCCTCTGACCTAAATCTTGTTGGCTATACCCAAATACCAGCCAAATAACCAACGGCCACAACCTCACCCTCAAGTTTTTGCCCTAACTTGTGCTTTGTGCCAGGAGATTTCTCTTTGGGGAGCTACATTTAAAAGGGGGAAGAATATATGCTAAGTGGGCACCTACTATGTACCAGGCACAAGCAGCACGTCTGCGTGGCTCCTTTCACCTGATGTGAGCCATCTTATGAGGGCAGGGGAAGGGGAGGGAGGGAAAGAGTCAAGAATCCATTTATTCCAACTGTTCTCAGTAATAAGACTTCACACAAGTACCTACCACCCTGAGGATTCTTTCTAAAATGCAAATATGACCCTGTTACTCCCAACTCCCTTGCTTAAAACCTCCCAGCGGCTGCCCTTACCCTTCACAACAAAGTTGCCACTGCCCAAAGTCAAGTTCATCCTGCCACATCACCCCACCGCCGTGCCCTCTGACCTCCTTGCCTTTGCACCTGCAATTTCTTCTTCCTGGGAAGCCCTTTCCAGTTCCCTGGTTTCTTCCTTATTTTTACTTGGTTATTCATCCTTCAACCTTCAGCTTTAGGGGTCACCTCCCCCAGGAAGCCTTTCTCGTCCACTCAGATAAGGCTAGCCCCCTGCTAGGCTGTGACCACACTCTATTCTACACATCTGTTTAACAATCTGTCCCTAGATAGTGAGCTCCTAGGGACAGGGAGTGTGTCCTATTCCTCTGTCCTCAGCACCAAGCATATTAAAGCTCCTAATAAGCCTTCAATAAGTGTTTAATGGATTGATGAGAAAAGGTTGAGCATAAAAACTATCCCCATTTAACAGAAGAGAAAACTAAGCCTCAAGCAGGGCATACACAACAGCCGGTTCGTGGGTGAGTTAAGCCAGAGTTAAATTCCTCCAAATCTGCTGTCTCGTTTCACTGTTTCAGAACTGTTTCATTTCACTGTTTGATGCTAATACAACCTTCTTCTAAGTTCTCTCATCGAAGTTGTCCTTACCACTATCTTTTGATATTGCACAGAATCAGCAACTGGGTCCTAATAATGTAAGAATTATGAACACCAACTAAGCCCTGGTTTTAGTGCCTGAGACACATCACGCCCCATGACATGTTACAGGGCTCATCGCTGTAATGGCATTTTAACAGATGTGGAAGCGGTAGCTGGGTGTGATGGTGGTGCCTGTTGTTCGGAAGGCTAAGGTAGGAGGATTGCTTGAACCTAGGAGTTTGAGGTTGCGGTGAGTTAGGCTGAGGCCACAACACTCTAGCCTGGGGCAACAGACTCAAAAATAAAAACAGATGAGGAAGCTGGTTTGGAAAGATTAAGTGATTTGCTCAAAGTCCCACAGCCTCCCAACCCAAGTCAGCCTCCAACCTCTATGCCCTGGTTCTACCCACATCCCCATGCAGCCCCTGGACCATGGTTCTGGGCCCAAGTCTTGACTGGACATATACATCCTCTCTGAGTCCCAGTTTCCCCTCTGACAGGACACAGATGAGACTCCATACCTCTACAGCTCCTCTGGGCTCAGCCCAAATGTTGTACTAACACTGGCATTTTTCTCTGGCCACTCTTCCCTTTCTCTCCTTATGTGCTGGCACCGGCACTGGCTCC
Source organism: Otolemur garnettii (assembly GCF_000181295.1). NCBI lineage: Eukaryota > Metazoa > Chordata > Mammalia > Primates > Galagidae > Otolemur > Otolemur garnettii. The sequence continues at coordinate 5,715,883 of NW_003852461.1, read as the reverse complement.
ACCTTTGGGAAAAAGACCTGGCATGTGAAGCCATCCTTGTTCCTGGTAAGTGGCCCCCTTGAGAACCGGGCAGGTACGGGCAGATCCTTCCATCCACAGATGTCTCAACAAACAAACTATTTAGCAATTACACACACCCTTTGCCAGGGTGTCCACAGGCTTTCTGGACTCCAAGGAACTTCTTTCAATCTAGGGTCACCACAAGAGCTTCCTTAAGGCACTGGCCTTGATTCTTCATTTAACAAACATTTGAACTTCCCCTACACATCTGATGTTATCCTATTAACTGTGTTCTCCCTGGAGCCCCGGAACTTCTTCAACTGTCTGAGATGAGGCGTTTCCTCGGCACAGCCTCACACTAAACTAGAAGTTCTGAGAGCAGCTGCTGTCCTTCTGCATGTGCCACCGAGCACTGCAGATTCTGTTTGCTATCCCGTATGCGTTACCTGGCACCGCAGCCAACATATAGTGGATCCTCATTAAATATTTATCGAACAACTGAACAGCTAAATATTAAATGATTCGTTTATCTCCTAAAAGTTGCCTCTAATCCTCCACTTAGGGAAAAGAATCGTGGCATTTGGAGTCAAAAGGGTCATGATAAAGAGAGAAAGAGAAAAACAATGCCCTACTCTGATTCCCCCGCTTCACAGAAAAGGAGCCTAGAGAGGAGAGACGGGGGTTCAGGGCAGAGTCTGGAGTATACGCTGGGGCCTCCTGACTTTGGCCCGAGCCCCCACTTTAAATTGGGCCCCTGCTACAAAATCATAAACATACTCTCATCTCATTCTTCCAGCAGCCTTCAGGGGCAAGGGATGGGGGCAGGGAGGCATTACTTTTACCAAACAAAGAGAAAATTGAGGCTCAGAGATGCACCCAGGTCTCAGAATATCTCCACCATGGCCCATGCTAAGCGTTCACTCTGCTCATCCTCCTCCCCACTGTTCCCGGCTTTGTGGGCCTTAAAGGAGATATAAAAGGACAGGCCCCAGGGTTGCCAAGCCTTTTTCCTTATTATTTATTCTGCTTCTGGAAGCTTTCGTCAATCCATCTGCCAGTGAGAAATCTTTTGTCTATTTGGACATTCAGAATTGCCATCTACTCTTAAAGGGAGATAGTGGCCCAAATATTTGTCTCAGTTCTCAAATGTTCTCAGATGACTGTCTATGGTGGCACTGGAAAGTAGGGACTAGAGGTCTTTAGAAAACTGGTAGAGCCCACCTCCAACCCCAGAGGTCCCTCTGAACTCCATGCGCCCCTGGTCTCTCTGACCATGGGTGCATCCAGGCCACAGGTCCCCACCTTCCTTGATACATACTGTGGTGATGGGGGCTGGGGAGTGAGAGGGGTCTTGAAAAGAGGCCATGCACTTTAGGAAAAGAAGAAGAAAAGGGGCCAAATGAGAGCAAGTGTGGCACTGGTACCACTTGCCAATCCCGGTCAAGTGACTTAGAGTGGAGATTTTTACCTCTAGGAAAAAGCAGCTTAGTTACTCAGGAATAAAAAGGTAAAGCCTTTCTCTTTCTAAAAGAGGCGAGGGGAACAGGATCAGTACACTGGCATCCTGTTTTATAAATCAGAAATAATTTACAACTTTCTTGATAAAGGGAATATCTCACTAGTAACTTTAAAATGCCGGCTTGGCCTGTTGTGACCGCCCCGGGCCGCCCCCACTGCAGCACGGCTATTTGAGCAAATCACCTGACTGTGTGTACTGGGCTGAGCAGTGGCACTAATGGTGCCCTCTTGGCAGGGGTTCATGAGAATTAAATGATGTCACAGGTGTACTGTGCTAAGTACTATGCTCCTGGCACACAGTGTGTGCTAAATAAATATTTGTTTGTTTGTTTGTTTTTACAGAATGGGGAATGAATTACTCTTTAGAAATCAGTCATGGAAAAACCCAGGGCCCCCCAGTGAAGTAAAGTTTCACCAGGGCTAAACAGACCCGTTTGCCAATAGTTTGTTCAAGAACCAGCCCTCACACCCCGGGACTAGCCTCCCACACAGTGGGTTTCTAAGCTTCCCTTCCTGTTCCCCTTGAGCCAGGCCTCGTCAGCATTTAGCTGCTCTCAATGCAGTCCTGACACTCTCCCACAACACTCACACATGCCCGTTAGCCTGTGCACGCAGGTGCCTAAAATGTACACGACCCCACGCAGCCAGTAGAACACATGGCTTCCCTTCCATGTGCAGTCAGAGAAACAGGACAGAGGAGCGCAGGAGCTGGGGGTCCACAGGGAGCCGAACTCAAAGCTGTTTCCCTCATTTAACAATGGTATGATCTGGAGCAAGTCTCTATAAACTTCAGTCCCCTCATCTACAGGACAGTAATTACAATCCTTAGCTTTTGGTCTAGATATGAGGATCCAGTAAGACATTGTGTATAAAATAATGCTCTGAGGAGCTACAGGTGGTGCGAGGTATTCACTGCGTAAGCACCAAGCGTTTGGTATGGAAGGGAAGAGAGTCTAGCCTGAGCTCCTTCTCTATGGTGTTTTACCCAGTGAACTGGTCTCTTTCCTTCCTTTGGGGCTCTTGGCCTCTGGTGCTATGACCTTGACCTTGGCTGGCCTTGCTCTGTAATTGACCTGATTTCCTTTTGCCTCAACACACTTGACAGCAGGTGCAGTGGGACTGCCATGTTTCCCTTCTGTGTCCCCCACCTCCATCACAAATGCCCAGGGCACAGCTGGGGATAGCAGGTCCTTACTGAAGGCTCAGAGAGGACACCTGGATTTCTTTCACCCTGAACCTCCTTCCAGGGCCTCTGCTCCAGCTCCTCTTCCCTTCCATGCCTCTTTGAGCCTGGTCAGGTGACATATGACAGTGAGTAAGGGGTAGGGAAGGGCCCAGGAGAGCTACTTTGGATTTGGTCCAAATATTTTGAAATGAGAAACAAACCAAAAAAGTGCTTCCAAAAGAGAAATGTTCCCCCTCCTTCCCTCCTCACTCATCTATCAGAATGCAGGTGGAGGGGAGGAAGGTACAGTGAAGTGGTCTGGATCTGAGGCAGATTGGAATTTGAGAATCATACAAGCCAACTATTTTGCACCACGTAGAGAGCTTCCACCAGCTCTGTCCTACTTCACCTGCACCTGCACGCTATCTTGGTGAGGCAGACACTGCCAGCCCATTCTCCAGATGACAAAACTGAGGGTAAGTATGGCCATTTACCCGAGAACGCACACAAAGGAAATAACAGATATGGGGCTCAAAACTGAGTTTTCCTGCTCCAGATCCCAGGTCCTTTCTGTTATAGGAGCCACTTCCCCCCAGGACAGAGAAGAGAGATTCCGAGTCATTTTTCCATCTTGAGCTCCCCTCTCCGTGGCCTCTGTTTGTAGACGGTGCAAACACCCAGACAGCCCACGCGGTATCACACAGGTCTGTTTCCTTTGTGACCATCCATTAAAATCCCCCCTTACGACCTGCACGCTTGGCTGTATATATGTCGTACTTCTTTTTTAAAGGGAAAAAAAGCATAATAAATACAATTTTAAAGTCTCCTAGAAAATCGTTTTTCTCAAAAGGCTTTCTTTAATGTTTATTTTTAATATGCAGATCTGGTCAAGCCATTCTGCCTGAAATCTCTTGGTGGCTCTCTCTCCATTGCTCTCTGGATGTTTACAGCAAAATCAAATGGATCTTGTCTGCCTCCCCAGACCTGTACTTTGTGCAGAACCCATAAACGCTGGCCTTTATTTCCTCTGTTTCTTCTTCCCAGAACTCTTTTCCGCTTTAACCTGGCTGGCTCCTACACCTTGACCTTTAGGCATCAGGTGAGACGACGCTTCCTCCAGGAAGCCCTCTCTGACCACTGTCCTTCCAGGGTGCCGATACCCCCAGCATCCAGGGCCTACCTGCCCCGGTAAACTGGAAATGCCTGTTTCTCACTGCTCTCATCAGTCTGTGAGCTCCTGGATGATGGAGACTGTGTGCTGTCTCTCCTTCCAACACTCAGCAGAGCAGGGACTCAGAAAGCAAACAATTGCTGACTCATCCCCCTGACTACTTTCAAGTAAGATTTGTCTTAAGAAGGTTTCTCTTGAAATGTGGGTTGCTGACTGCTCAGGTGTGCGCCTTCTGTTCCTTTCCGAATCTGAAATTCCTGGAGGCCACTGTAGTGGGTTAGATCGTATCCCAAAAAGGGACATGTCCAAGTGCCAGTACTTGTAACTGTGACCTTATTTTAGAAATAAGGTCTTCACAGAAGTAATTAAGGATCTCAAGATGAGATCGTTTTGGAATTAGGATGGGTCCCAAATCCAATGACTGGGGTTCTTACCAGAGGGAGGAGAGGGAGATTTGAGGCCCAGAGACACACAGAGGGGAAGACCCCCAGAAGACAGAGGCATGGAATGGAATTATGCCACCACAGGCCAAGCAAAGGGTAGGCAGCCCTGTCAGAGGCAGTGAGAGAATCAACTGTCATTTAGAGCCACCAAGCTTGGGTTGATTAGTTATAGCAGCCACGGGACACTGATACTTGCAGAAACTTCCTCTTACTGCCTTGATGTCCACCCACCCATTCACCCCAATCTCCCCCCTCCCTGCGCACCCAGTAGACCTCCATGAAAGCCCTTCTGAGGGACAGATTCTGAAAGGCCTTGTCATGGCATCCTCCCCTTGTCTGTCCCAATGGTTGACTGAAGCCAAAGTTGTGAAAACACCACAGTCAGGGTCAGTGTGGAAGGTGGTTGACAGCTGCACCTCACTCCCATGGTGCCTCACTTAGCTCTCCTTCATTGGCCGCTTGTTACTGAACACCTGTTCTTCGAGTATGCCCATTTTACAGAGGAGGAAACTGAGGCCCAGGGAGGTAGGCAACCTGCTCGAGATCTCACAGTGAATTAGTGGTGGTGTAGGGACTGGACTTCTAGACTCCTGATGTTATTTGCCACTTCATTAAGCCACCGCCAGTTTATGATGTGAGCAGAACCTGGACAGGGAGACTGCATGCAAGGGAGAGAAAGGGAGCAGAAGAGCGACTCGGTACCAGCAGACACTGTGTTTTTGTTTTCGTAGTCTGGGAACAATTAGGAAGCACACCTCTAACTTTCAATTTGTTATGGTGGTGCTAAATTTAAACCTTGAGTCATCTTTATCTATGACCAATATATATCTATATGAGCAAAATTAGTCCTATTATAAAGCTGCCATGGGATTCTAGACAACTTTGCAACTATGGTATAAGGCACAGGCATGAGAGCAGGCACTCCACTGCCACAGGTGGGACAGCACTGGCCCCGAAGGCACATGGGCCCCACAGAAGCCACCTAATAATTTTTCTCCTCGCCATCGTTCTTTGGGTAAGATAAGTGCTGGTCACTGAGCCATCCAGACCCATCCCCAGGAGCGTCTCTGAGGGCCCTTCCTGCCATTCACAGGGGGGCCACCACATGCATTCATAAAGTCAGCAAATATAAATTGAGCACTTACTGTGTGCCAGGCTCTGAGGACACAGCAGAAAACAAAACCAAGTCTGTTCTCAGAGAGCTCACATTCTATTTAGGGGAGAGAGACAATTAAAAGTAAATGAATAAATGTGCCATATAATACGTCATTGATAAGCGAAAAAAGGAGAATTAAATGGGGGCGTGGGGGTAACTGGGGTGTTATTTTATATATGGTCATCCAGGCAGGCCCTTCTGATAAGATGCCATGTGGACAGAGGCCTTAGGAAGTGACTGGACCGAATCTGCAAATACCCCGAGGAAGAGAGAAGCACAAGTGTGAAAGACCAGCACAAGAATGTGCTTAGAAAGTTCCAGTAGAGACAGGAGGCCATGGAGGCTGAAGCAGGCTGGGCAAGGGACAGCATGTTAAGAGACCGGGCCAGAGAAGGCCAGGAGGCAGGTCACACAGGTTTGTAGGCCACTGGGGCGAGTGGCACAGGGCAGCAGCAGGCAGTGGAAGGATGGCCTGTGTGCAGGATAAAACAGCAAGCACGTTAGAAGCTGCCACAGAAATCCAGGGACAGCTGTTGGTGGCCTAGAGAGAGGGACATGACAGGAGATGGGAGCTGACCAGAAAGGAAATTGTAGAGAAAAGAAGAAAAAGGAGGAAAAAAGATGGGAAGGAGAAAAAAATAGAGGTGAGAGAAAAGAATTTGCGTTACCTATCAAACACAACCTCAATCATCATTAAGAGTTTAGGATGGGAACAGGGGGAAGGGGAAAACCTTTGCTTACTGCTGAAGGAGGTCTCGTATGTCCCACCTCATCATATCATAATCATTTGAAGTAGAAATAGAGTCCTCTGTTGTATAGATGAGGACTCTGTGGCCCAGAAAGGTTAGGTAATTTCTCCAGGGTCACACAGCCAACATGGGCGTGCCGGAATTAGAATGGAGGCATAATTAAAGTCCAGAGGCTGTTCTTTCGAAGCCTGGTTCTGGCTTGATGCACAGAAGTACGTAGACACAGTTCCCGCCCTCACAAACCTACCTGACTTGTAAGAACCCCATGAGTTCAGAGCTATCATTATCCCTATTTTTAGAAATGAGAAAACTGATACCTACAGAGGTTAAATGACTTGCCCAAGTCATAGCAGCTGATAAGTGACAGAACCCAGATTTCAACCCTGTTCTAGCTCCTACTATCTTAACCACTACCCTGCATCATTATATAACATAGTTATTCTAAGCTTTATAAAATATATTTTAAACCTCATGTATGGATAAACAATAGGCATAAAAGGAAACAAGTCATCTAAGTCCAGCACTGCCCTAAGACTTCCTGAAGAGCGCACGCACACACACAAAACACATTTGTTGATATACCCACCTACACATATAGATATGGACACACCCACATCATACACAACACACAGCATTCCAAAGTCAACTACTTCTTAAATCATCCTCTGTTATCTGGGTCTCTGGAAGTTAAGTCATTTACGCAATTACAACAAATTGCCAGAGCCATCTTGTTCATTCCCACCAAGTATACAGATATAGTCTTCAAATCAGTTTTTACAAAATCAGCTGGAAAGTGCTATGAATTTCCTTCAGAAGCTCACAGAAGGGCTGGAGGTTGGAAAGCTGAAATATCAAATATTCATCATTTGCCAGTAGGAACTGCGCAAAACACCAATTCCTAAATGCCTTGCTCGTTCTTGGGAAATACGAAATCAGACCCACTGGTCTATACTCCAGTCCCAGCCATTAGAAAGATAATACAGAAGAACCTCTGTAAATTGACACCTAGGGGACTGTAACAAACTGGTCAGCCTATGGAGGTGGTCAACAGAAGGAACTAGGCCACTGTACTGATACGTACATGTGGTGCGTGTCTGGTCTATGAAAATTAGGTCAACTTAAGGAGGTGGTCAGTGTAGGGAGCTGGTCAGCTATGGAGGCCTTGGATCTCCTCTCAAGAGGCGTTGTGATGTAGTACAGGTTGTGGAGACCACATTTGTCCTCTAATAGTCCCCAGAGCTAAGCCTATGTGACCCCTGAGCAGGTGATTAGGCTCTCTTATAAACAAAATAAGCAGATATAACTCCTACTTCTGAGAAAACATGAAGATTATAAAAGATGACCTGAATAAAATTTCAAGCACACAGCTGATAGTTAGTAAGTATTTGGCTTCCCTCCCCTTTCTATAAAAAGGGCAAAGTTCAGAGTCTGGACCTTTCCCCTACAAGGTAGAGAGTAGCTAACTTCCAACCAATAGAACCTGTAATTACTATCTTTGGCCACCACAGGAAGGAGTTTAAAAAAAAAAGTCAGATGTTTCCACGCATAGAGGCAGGCCCAGGCATCATTACCAGAGTTGCTAGGTGTTGTTAAGCCACCCACTTAGCCACAGAGTGGGCAGCAATTAATGTAATTAGCGCAGTGATGAGTGCCCTCTGCAATGATAAACAGCTCAGCCCTGCCCAACTTGACAGACCTGCTGCTCCCCGAGGCTCCTGACCCTGAACATCCACTCAGGGAGTGGTGTCTGTAGTTTAGTGGGAAAAGACCAGGCTTTGCGTCAGAGGCAACCAGACGTAAGTCCTGCCTTTGCTAATTCCTTGCTGTGTGACTGAGGGCAAGTCACTTCACCTCTCTGAGCCTTCTTTCCTCATCTATAAATGGAGTTAATACTATGCTTGCAGACTTGGGATAGTTATTTTTTTCATCGTCATCATCGTCATAGAAACGGCAAAGGGTGGAGAGCTGAGGCAACCTATTGCTTTTTCTCTGGCTATTCAGAGCACAAAGCACCAATTGCAAAGGCTTTGGAGAAATAATGGGTGTTCCGGATGGAAAGAGTATTGATACACAGGGGGAAAAAGGGAGAGGACGTAGTCTTTGAGTTGATTCATTATTTGAGAACATGTTACAAGTAATCACCGCCAGTGTTATCAGCAATGCCTCCACTTACATAAGGTATAAGCAGCCCAGCCATCTGGTAGTTGGCAATAGAAGTACAAAGCCTGTTGTAACTTTGGATCTAGTGATTCCATCTTGAGAATTAACACTCTCACAAAAGAAGTCAAATAATCCCAGCCTGTGATGTCTCTGTGGGTGGATGTACATGTGTGTCCGGTGAAGTTATTCACAAATACTAAAAATTGACTAATTCATCCAACTAGCAGTTGCTGAATACCTACAGCAGTGTTTTTCAACCTTTTTTAGTTTTTTGCAGTTTTTGGCCGCGGTCAGGTTTGAACCCACACACCTCCAGCATATGGGGCCAGTGCCCTACTCCTTTGAGCCACAGGCAT
>NW_003852461.1:5692502-5706906 GCF_000181295.1 Otolemur garnettii | reverse complement strand
TGTGCTTTGAATTTGTTTTAAAAATGATTTAATTGGTGACCTTTAAAATGTGTCATGGCATACCTAAGATGCTCTGACGGCACACCAGTTGAAAATCACCACCCTCTAGACACCCATGGTGAGGACCTTGAGTACGGGGAGGTGCACGTACGCACACAACTGGGATTCCCTGACATGAGGGCTCTGAAAAATAGAGGGAGATAGGAGGGAAGATCTAACAGGGTCCCCGCTAAGCAGAATTGAAGCAGCGTTCCTGAGACTGACAAAGGGGTTCTTGGAGATACGCATATGAAACAGTCTTAAAAGAAAAGAAAAAATGAAAAAAATAAAGGTGAAATTGTCTCAGCACGCTGAGAGTGGCAGAGCCAGAAAGGACCCCAGGGAGCATCAGGGCAGCAGTTCTCAAAGCTCCCTCCATAGCCGAATGATCTAGGAAGAGAGAAATTAAGTTCTGGGCAATAATAATAAAAATTCCCAGCCACTCTACCATTTTTCTCTCTCAACATAAGCTTCAGGATACTAGGGAATGAGGCTGAAGCTATTAAAGGAATAACCTTGACTCCACTGTAATTTGTTTAATAAAATAAGGATTAGGAGTCAACATGACAGCTGAAAACCAGTGCTCAGGCCCACGTCTTCCTCCAAGGAGATGCTGAGGCCGCAAGTGACCAATCTCCCTGTCATACAAGCACGTACATCTTGCTCAATTGGCATCTGTCGAATAAGTATTTGTGAATGAACGGGCAAGTGAGATGACACGACCAAGGTTACCCAAACTGTATGTGGCTGGTGCCATCCCCTGATTAAGATGCAGGGATTAGGAGTGAATTTAGAAGGACGTACACAGAGACGACTGCTCTTTACGTTTCCTTTCTTAGATTTCCTCAAGAGTGACGTAAGAAATACAACAGTGGCCCAGCAGACATGTTGGTGCAGAGTCCAGCGTCAAGGCAGAGGGCGTGGCGGTGTCAGTCTGATAGGGAATGCCAGACAGAATCCTCGGGATGTGGGGCGCGCCTGCCTGGTCTCCAGCGCCTGACAGCCTCAGCAGAGGGCTCCCCATATGGTGACGCTTACAGCTGGCAGTGAAGGAACAAAGGTTCTTTTAACAAAACCAGCCATGGGCAGCCCCAATGATCAACATCTGATCATCATTGGTGGCTCTTTCCCATCTATCCTTGTCTTTCTTCCGCCTGAAAAGCCCCTCCAGGACCTCCTCTTTCTGCCACCTTCAGAGTTTATGGCATTTATCTTATATCCCCTCCTCAGATAGGCCCTTTCTGATCCTCCTTTTTAAGAAGATCCCCACTGTTATTCTTCTCCAAAACCAGAAGGTATTCAGAGATCTTCTAGAGCAGGGGTCCTCAAACTTTTTAAACAGGGGGCCAGTTCACTGTCCCTCAGACCACTGGAGGGCTGGACTGCGGGCCCCAGGACAAGTCGGCCGCTAAGCAGGACAGGCAGCAGCAGCAAAAGCACTCAGCGGGCAGGATAAATTGTCCTAGGCGGGCTGCATGTGGCCCACGGGCAATAGTTTGAGGATGCCTGTTCTAGAGACATAGGCTCAGCATTTCCTGACTCCCTGTCAGGTAACGTTTCCATACTCAACTAGTTCAAGGGCTACAGGGCAGGGAGAACACAGTTCCCAGTTACAGGCTTTCATGACAAGTCTTGCTTATTGTGATTTGATAATAATCTATTTATTTATTATCTCTATATAGCAACTGTAATGCTAGTAATTACAGGTCGTATTTATTGGTCATTTACTGTATCAGATACTATTCTAAGTCTGTTTAATATCAATCCATTCAGCATTTACAGTAGCCCTGCAAAATAAGCCCTGTTGGGAGCCTCTTTCTTCAGATGAGAAAATAGAGACCCAGATAGGAATTTGGCCAAGTTCATATAGTGAGTAAAGGACAGAGCCCAATGCCAGACCCAGGTAGTCAAGCTCCAGAGGTTAAGTACTTAAGCTGTAGGCAAGGGTGTCCAGGATTTTTCTCTTTCTGCCACATATTAAATACACAAATACTAAGTCCATTTACGCGGTCTTCACTTTACCCACAGTGCTTAGCACAGCTCCCAGCACGTGGTAAGCAGTAAGTTATTCTGAGTAAAGTTAATACTTCCCCAGATCATGTGTGTACCTAACAACATGTTCAATCAGTATCATCTGGCGAAATAAAGAAGCACTGAAGAAAGAAAGTGTACATTTTTTGAGCTCCTACTATGAGCCAGGAAAGACACTAGATGCTTTTGAACATCAACACACACACACACACAGACATAGTGAGACAGCTTCTGTCTCACTTTACACTTTACAGATGAGAAACCATTACTCAGCCATTCAAGGAAACTGCTGAGGATTATGCAAAACGGAAGGGAAGGAGTTGAGATTTGAACCTCAGTCTTCCTGATTCCAAAGCTCATCCACAGTGGAAAACGCCACTGCCACCTCCATGAATTCCCAGCTCCACTGAAACAGACTTGACCCTGTGAGTTGCTTCAGCCGCTAGAACACGGGCACACATGACAACAGAACAGTTCCAAGCTTCCTTTAGAAGCTTCACCTGCTTCCCCGTGCCCTAGCTTCTCCCTTGAGAAATACATGTTCCCGGTAGACTCTGCCTCTCCAGGATGAGTTCCAGAATGAGACACAGAGAGCAGACCTGAGTTCCACCTTTAGACCTGTTTCTCCAGGTCGCAAACTGCATACATTTGCACTAAAGCCAGCAGTTCTGGGAAAAGTCATCCCCATTACTTAAAAAAACTGCAAATATGCGCTGTGGCTCAAAGGAGTAGGGCGGGCGCCAGCCCCATATGCCAGAAGTGGTGGGTTCAAACCCAGCCCAGGCCAAAAACTGCAAAAAAAAACCCTGCAGGGATGGGAGGTGTAGTGAATCAGAGAGAAGATGAATTGGGCCTTAGGCAGGCCAAGGCACCTCAACTGACCTGGAGGCCAAGGAGCAGAAAATCCTTGGTACCATACAGCACTCAGTGGTGGTTTGTTTCACAAGAGCTAGTGAACCCACCAATGGTGGCGAGTTAAAATTTACATCTAATTTTGAAAGTGAATACAATCTTCTCTCCAATCCCACCCTCAACTAAGATAGCCAAGAATAGCTGTTTGGTGTGTAACTAACTGTTTTTCTGGTGTTTCCAAAGATTAAACAAGCAAATGCATGCAAAAAACATTTAGCACCATCTAGGGCGTATAAAGCAAGCACTCATTAAACAGTTACTGCTTTTAATTAACATTCTCACGTAAACAATATACTCAGACACAGGTGTTTTAACTCATGCAAGGATTACCAGGGGTCCAGTTCACTATCCCTCAGACCGGTGGAGGGCCAGACTGCAGGCCCCGGAACGAGTCGGCTGCTAAGCAGGACAGGCAGCAGCAGCAAACACCCGGTGGGCCAAATAAATGTCCCAGGCGAGCTGCATGTGGCTGGCAGCCCATAGTTTGAGGACGCCTGGATTAGGCCATGCCATGCACATCACTCTGCGGCTTGCTTCCTTTCACTTAATGCTGTATCAGGGGCAGTCTTCAAGGCCATCTTTCTTAAGGGCAGTTAGCTCATCTTTTAAAGTGGCTACATGCTATTCCACGGTTTGACTATTGCATCACGTTTTTAAAGGAACAGAAACCCAGTATGCTGAAAGCGTCTGTCAAAATATTTGCTGCCCCTCTCTGTTCAGCCCTCTCTTCTTCCCGTCTGGATTTGACGTTGTGACATACTTTGGCCAGTGAAAAATGAGTGAAGTGACCCATGGGTAAAGCTTTAAAAGCCACCCTGCGGTGACACCTCTGTCTCTCCTCCCAGGATGGAAATGTAACATGCACATGAATTGAACTCATGTTCTTTTAAGCCTCTGAGATTTTAGTTTGTTGGCTGCCACATTGCGATAGACGTGGAGAATGCTAATACAGTGTGTCTGGACTTTCGAGTTTGCATGTTCGATGCAAATGTTCATCATCACTGGTTTGGCCAAGCACCAACGTGCTGGTCAGCAAAGATGTGGGTGGGAAGAATAACTGGGAACAATCACCTCCCAAACCTTATTTCAGAAAATTATCAGCAGCCTCTCCCCAACTGCCAAATCAGTAGCAGAGGACATGATGGTACCACAGAAAAGATAAAGTCAGCACGGCCTAGTTGGTTGAGGACCACACTGTGTGTGAGAGGCCTCTCAGTGAGGTCAGTATTATGAGAACTTTGACCCAGCTTCTCTAGGTTGCAAACGACACACCAACAGGCAACACGGTACTGAAGGCAGTCATTCCAAGCAAAGCCGTCATCCCTGCTTAGAAAATGGCAGGGAAGGTGCAAGCTGGAGAGGGACCCTGGCCAGTCTAATTCTAGCTTCCCCTGTAGCAGTCTGGACCTCAGTCCGCTCAGCAGATGCAGTGAGGATCCACTGAAAGACAGACAACAAATTTTAAAAAAATTTAAAAAAACATTTATTTTGATTGTTTTTAATTGCAAGTATGATATGTGGTTTTTTGTAGAAAATTTTAAAACAAGCAGGAAAGCGCAAGGGGGAAGTGGAAATTACCCAAACATCTCCCTGTTGACATCTTGACGGCTAATCGGCCATATTTCCTCCTACCTGGATGCATACGTACTTTACGTACTATACTTGTACATAGCATGAGCCCTTCTGAGTGCATTTATTAAGCACCTGCAGATATACAGGGTGTCCACAAAGTTCATGTACGATTAACAATGTAAACCCATTTTAAATTGCACACGAACTTTGTGGACACCGCTGCATATTAGCAAGGCCCCCCTCCCACGCCTGTCCTCTCCGTGATTCCCTTTCAGCTCACCTCTTTGTCCCTCCACACATGCCCCATGTTCGGAAATATCCAGGCCTTTGTTCCTCTACTCCCTTCTTCTAGAATATTCTTCCTCTTTCTACTGTTTCTTCTTCTGGCTCCTATTCATCCTGAAAGTCTTGAGTTCTTTATCATCTTCAGAGAGGACCATTCTCTGACCTCTGCCTTGATCAGGCGCCCCTTCCCTGCACACCCAGGGCGCCCTGTCGCTCTTTCTCACATCATCGTCCCCCGACTAGCCTTGCCCCTTGCCTGTCTCTTTCCCTGGCTATACCCCGACTTGTGGGCAGGTTCTGTAGCTTCCGTTCACCAGTGATTACCAGTGGCTGTCCCAAGATAAATGCTCAAAAAGTCTTGAGTAGATGAACTGTTTCCCAGTTTAGCTATATTTTTTATTTCTGTATTAACTATATTTCTTACGGAGTCCCTAAAGCATGTAAAGCATTTCTCAATAAACACCCACTGAAAAATTAAACATGGAAGCATGTGTAAGGCATGGTAACAGGCCTCCTGGAGCTCCTAAGATGTCAAAGTTCCCACAAACTCGTATATGACTAGACAGGAATAAAGTAGATGGGAAGAAAACATCAGTGAAAGGACATCTCAGTGTTTCAGTTAAGTGCTACACTCTTTTCTTCTGCCTTACCACTAATTTCCTTCAAACTGGAAAGCACAGAACAAAATCCCTAACTTCAGTGTCACCTCTGTTCCTTCACGCAAAGTATCCCACGGCACCCAGTGGAATAAGACACCAGCATCTGGGACACAGATACTGCAGAATCTTGGTGGCTAAACACAGTAAAGTCGATTTCTCATCCAAAGTCCAGTGAGAATTATTTCTGGCCAATGGGCAACCTTCCACATGGTCATCAGAGGTGTCTTTTGTTCGTGGCTCTACCCCTCTCTATGACCTGGGAGTCCCACATTTGACCAGGAGATGGAGAGAGATGGTGAGAGATGGTTTTAGGAGCCAAGCCTATAAGTGATATACCCATTGCATTAGTTAAAACTCAGCCACACCTCTTTACAAAGGAGGCTGGGAAATGCGGTCTGAGCGTATGCATAGAAGGACAAAAAAAGGGGGCTTAGTGAACACTTCACAGCTCTTCTGCCGTAGCTGATAAGGGAGTACCTAGTCTCAAGGAAATCAAAGCCCAGCCCAGGTAATTCTGTCTTATAAATACTGAAAACCAACCTTGTTTGTTTGTTTGTTTGGCCGGGCCTGGGTTTGAACCTGCCACCTCTGGCATATGAGGCCAGCGCACTACTCCTTTAAGCCACAGGCACCACCCCAAAACCCACCTTGTTTTAATAGAAGAATGTCCATCTAACTAACATTGGACATGATCATCCCAGATTCACGAATTTTGGGTAAAAAAGGGTCAGTTTCAGAATTGAGAAACCACTGATGTTAGTGACCACTCCCAAACTCGAAATGAGATCACTTAGGATGACGTTTCTGAAGTTTGAAAACTTTATGTAACGAATGCAATCAGTGTAACAAATTCTTTGTGACCTCAATGAATCCCAAATAATAACAAAAAGAAAATAAGTGATGATTACTAGAAGTACAATGAGTTCACGAGCATTATCATAAATGAACCCAGGATAGTTTCTGGTGTATAGCGCGGAGTAGACAATAAAGACGTGATCAGTGGAGGAACTTCAGTTCTACTTTTAAAGCAACTATCTTATT
Source organism: Otolemur garnettii (assembly GCF_000181295.1). Lineage (NCBI taxonomy): Eukaryota > Metazoa > Chordata > Mammalia > Primates > Galagidae > Otolemur > Otolemur garnettii. The sequence goes on along the minus strand of NW_003852461.1, from coordinate 5,700,367 downwards.
CCTATTGATAAACAACTCTAACTTCAGAAAGTCCGTCATTAAATGTAACAGAATTTTCTTTTCTAATATCTATCCCAGGGTTGGGGGACCTTTTCATGTAGGATGGCTGCTTTAATTTAATATAATCAAAACAGTCCACATTAGAGAAACTGCAATCAGAAGTACTTTAAAATGTACACTATTTTGTAAAAATCTAACTACTATGCACTTAATAATTTCCAAAAAATAAAAACTATCTGGTAACTTGAAAATTAACTACCCTTTTAATGACTTTGTGTGTCTGCTTTTTGTTGGAAAACATTTGAGTATCTGGTTGCAGCATGGAGGTCCCTGGTTTCATCTCCTAGGTGGGTATCAGTCATTTGCGACCTGGGAGTCTTGATTTGGGTCAGGTAGGAGAATGCAGATCCTCAGAAATAAGTGGTTAAAATGCAAGAAAGCATTTTGCTGGCATGTTGCTATCTACTCCATTTTTCTACATTTCTTTTCTTTCTTTTTTTTTTTTTTTTTGAGACAGAGCCTCAAGCTGTCCCCCTGGGTAGAGTGCCGTGGCATCACAGCTCACAGCAACCTCCCACTCCTGGGCTCAAGCTAGTCTCCTGCCTCCACCTCCCAAGTAGCTGGGACCACAGGCGTCCGCCACAATGCCTGGCTATTTTTTGGTTGCAGCCGTCATTGTTGTTTGGAGGGTCCAGGCTGGGGATTCGAACCCGCCACCTTAGGTGTACGTGGCTGGTGCCTTAGCCGGTTGAGCTATAGGCACCGAGCCTTTTCTACATTTCAATTGGGTCTTTCTTAGCATCAAACAATGACTTTAAAGTGTTACCTGCTGAGAGCTCCATCAATCCCATCTGCAGTTCTTTAGGTGCTTTGGTGATATCGAGGAGGTGAGGCTTAAATGCTAATTTGAGTGTGATGTCATGGTTCTCAAAGTCTGTGAACCTTTCATTGTATTCTCCTAAGTGATACTTTGCAACAACTTGTAAGTATTGTTAAGTAACTACATTCCTGCAAACGCAGCATGGCCTCTTCAATTTCTTAACATGCTAAAGTGAATGATGAGGTCTTCAGCGTGGATTTGCTGGTGTCATTCTAAAGTGCATCGGCTATCCTGGGGACAGGTGTCAGCCTGTAAGAACAGATAGTTAAATTTTATGAAGAACAGATCAGCAATGTGAATTATTGAAAGACGATTTCTACAGGAATGTAGCATTTCTGCATGATATCATGTCAAATCAAAGTGACGTGAATATTTCTTTGCAAGGTAAAACTAGGTCTGTATATGGTATGTGGCAAAAAATATCCAAGCGTTTTGAAAAAACCTACACTTTTTCAAAACATTTTACAAAAGGAAATTTTGAATAACATTTGACTCAGTTAGCGAGGTCATTCGTGAGCAGGATGATATCTGAGAATCATTTGAAGAATGCCCAGCTGTCATAGACCTATTTAAAATAATACTTTTTACACAGAGATTTTGCTGGTGAAAGATACAAGGAAAAGAAATAAAACCATCTGGATCTGTTAACATTTTTTTAAAACTGTGCAATAAACCCTTCATGTTTTCCTGTCGTGGAAGGTGCACCATCCATACGTGCACTCACTAAATTTACTAAATTGAGCCTAATTTCATGTTGTTTATCTTCAAAGCTGTTGAAGATATCTATTCCCTATTTACAAGAGTGGCCAAAGCAAGCAATTCCTCATAGCAAAGAAAATCTTCAGTTATGTCCCAAATGAAGTCTAGAACTTGCACAGAATCAGTCGTATTGAATTATGCATAGGTCCTTTTTGAAGTATTGCATGAATTTGTTCTTTTAAATTGAAGGCTAATTCATGCTGCTGAAGTTATTGTTCTCCTTGAAAGAGGTAATTGTTTGTACTTTGAAACGTTCTCAGGGTCTAAGCATCTTACAACTTTGACGATGCATTCTTTCACAATTTCTACATCACTGAATGGCTTCCCTTTCCCCCAAGTATCCAAGCTACTTATTAAGTTGCTTCTGTGGTATTATTTTCAGGTCTTATTGCTGCTTGAAAGAACCGTCTTTGCTTGTGCTTTTCATCTTTGAATTTCTGCAACACAACCTTCCATGCCTCTCTCTAATTTAAAATATTTGTGGTCCTGGGTGGCGCCTGTGGCTCAAAGTAGGGCTCAAGCCCCATATGCCAGAGGTGGTGGGTTCAAACCCAGCCCCAGGCCAAAAACTGCAAAAAAAAAAAAAAGAGTTAAAATATTTGTGGTCCTTATGAATGTTACAATGTGCATTGTGCATTGAATTTCTTTAATGTTGACATCACAGTATCACAAAGCAAGTAAATCATCTTATCTTTAGGAGAAAAAGGATAATGGTGCAATTCCCAACCTGCATTATCTTCCTTTAGCATTTTTTTGGTCTTCCTGGACATGATGAGCCATGAAGCAGATAGAGCTTTAAAAATACCGTCAAGCCATGCAATTACTCACAAATTCCACTTCAAACAGAAACACAGTGTACCACTGTCAAAAGGTGATTAACAGACCGGTGTACTCAACCCTCATAAACTCTCACCAACCAGCCTCATGCAGTAGTGGTGCCAGTGAGGCGGGGAAAGTTAGGACAAAATCCCAGGTCTCTCACCATTTGCCTATCCTCCCTGAAGATCCCTGTGGTTGGTCAAAATTGCTTTTCAAATTTTATACCCACAATATTCCTGATGATGTCCAGCCTGCAGCATTTAATGCAATTATTATTCCCGGTACTGAGAATCACCTATTTAAGTACTGAAGATGCTGCCAAACCAATTCCTACACTGGGAGACGGGAAGAACTTAGAAATGACCTCTAAGGATTCTTGCCATTTTAGGGTCTTATAGCTTTTGTGGAAGTTCTGAGTGCAGCAAAGACATCACTATAAAGGTGATGGTGTGTACAACAGTTTGCATTCCTCCTTGACAAAATCCTCAAAAAAATCCAAATAGACTTAATGAGTACCCTTCCTATGCCAGGTGCCATGTATGGATAGAGCAAAGACCAAAAATACAGAATTTTACAAAGCAATACGGAATAACAAATTAAAACAAATTCTGTTGTTAAGATGAAATTGCCATTGCCAGGCCTCAGTTTTCCATGAGGGTACAGCTGCTAGAGCAACTCCTTTTTCTCTCTCTCTATCCCTTATATACACACGGTGGGCAGAGAGGTGAGTTAAGTTAGATCTGATTGCTGAGTTCAGAAGAAAGACCCAAGCGCCTGTCTCAGCAGCTAGCTCTTTCTTTTCAGAGTCAATTCCTCAAATGGATGAGCAACTGTCCTCATCCACTGTCCCTTGGGATGAGGACTAGCAGGTAAGTTTAATTCAGGGGGATCTTTGTCCCTTGCAAACCCCACATTAAAAGTTGATCTCCAAAGCTGGAGGTTGAGCCACTTAGGAGGAGTTTGGGTCATGGAGCTGGAGCCCTTGTGAGTAAATTAATGCCTTCCCTAAAGACGGTGGGAGAGTGGATGCCCACTCTGTCAGTTCTCAGGAAAGCTGGATGTAAGGAGAGCCTGGCGCCTCCCCTCTCTCTTCCACCTGTTCTCTGCACACACTGACTCCACCTCACCCTTCCCCACTCCTGAGGCCCTCACCAGATGCACAGTGCAATCATGAACTTTTCAACCAGCAGACTCATACACCAAATAAGTTTGTTTTTTGCTTTTGCTTTTTAATAAATTACCTAGCCTCAGGAATTCCTTCATCAGCACAAAATAAACTAAGAAAACAAAGAAATCCACCGTGGCTTCTCATCTGCCACGTCCCCCATCAGCCCTCTCGTGGGCATTTTGGTCCTTATTCATCTGATTCCTGGGTCTAATTTTAAGCTAGTTCTTAACTCAAGAAGGAAGGGGTCTTACTCACCATCCTTCTCAAATCCTAGTAAACTATAGAAAAAATTATAGGGACCTAGGAAAGTATAAGAAAATAAAAATCTAAAGTAAATGAGGGAAGGCACATTTCGGAAAATCAAAGAAAACCTCATTAAGCCTCATTTGAGCTAATATCTAAAAAAAAAAAAAAAATACAGAAATTGGCTAAGAAACAGGGAAGGGGTGGAAGGGCTTTTATAAAGGTTCTTAGGCAACAAAAAAGTTTGTCTTGTTTGAGGACCTGATGAAAGCCAGTGTAGGAGTCACTAGGGCTGGTCACCAAATACCTCCAGGACTCTGCTTTCCAGGCAAAGAGGATTGCACTTCCTGGTCCCCACATGGCTGGGCCAGGCCATGGAAACTAGTTTTACTCAATGAATTGTGAAAAGTGACAGGTGACATTTTTTTGCAAAGACACCTGCTTACTGAGAGAAGACCTTTGAGGCTCTCTTTCCCTCTACCCTGGATCTGAAACATTCTGGAAGTGAGTGCTCCCCCAGCTTGGGTCCCAGAGGCCATTAATGTGATCACAGCCAACCTCTGATGGACGTGTTTAAGAAAAAACTTTGTCTTACGCCATTGAGGTTTGAGAATTTTTCTTTTTATTGTAGCATAACTTAGGTTATCTTAACTGATAGAGCCATAGATAGCGTAGCTGGAAAACGATGAGGGGGGAAGTACTCGCTATTCCAGGCTGGACAGGAGGCCCTGAAGGAGTTTCAGCAAGGGAGTCTGACACATTCTAAACATTATATGTTAAAACACGGTACTATTGCTACTCCACTATACAAAGGCTCTCTTAATTCGACTTTGGAAAAGGCTATTTTTAAGAACAGTTAATAAGCATTTACTGAGCACCTCTACCCTTCATAGAACGGGTACTGTACTAAGCACTGGGGATACAAAATAAGAACAAAACACAGTTCCCGGATTTGGAGACAGGAATTCGAGAAGCCGTTCTCAAGATCAAGTGATAAACATTCTCTATTTCAGGTATGTACCCAGTGTGGTGAGAGCCAAAGATAATAACTATTTGTGTGAAGTGGGAGGTGGGGTGAGGGGAAGCTTCAGAGGTGGTGACTATTTGAACTGGGTCTTGAAGGGAGAACAGGAGTCTGCCAGGTGGCATTCTGATTAAGGATGAAGTAAATGGAAGGCCGGGGAAAAGGTTAAGAGGGATGGCAGACTTGGGGGTGGCTGAGACTCTGAGGAATGGAGGGAGTGCGGGCAGGGCGCCGCAGGCTACATTACTATTCACAAATGCTTGTTGCCCCTCCCACTGACGTCAGGCTCAGCCACATGAACTACTCAGAAGAAGCATTACAAGCCATTCTCTTTTTCTCTCTGCCTTGACAATCAGCAATGTTTTAGAAAGAGGGTGCTCTGTCAAAGCCAGGCTATGCGTGTGAAGCAGAGACATGGCCAATTTATGGTGGACGTGTAATATGATTGAGAAATAACTGTGGTTGTAATCCAGTGAGATTTTTGGATTGCTACCATAGCATAGCTTAGAGTATACAGAGGTGTCCTTTTTTAGTTCTTTGACTTCCAAACACTTTTCTGTACCTTTTAAGTAAGGCGTGCGCATGTGACTAGTTTTGCAAACATGTTACATGTTACAGTGACTGGCATGATTGCAGAAGCAGGTACCAGGTGAAACCATCTTCAGACTAGGATTCTGAACAAGCACTCTGAGCAGAGCCCCACCGCTTTGAACACATAGTGTAAGAAATAAAGCCTCTTTGTTAAGCGACTGAGATTTTAGAATTTCTTATTATGGCTGTAGAATCTAAACTATCCTGCTATCCTGACTGATATAAAAATTATCACCTAGACGTGAGGTGATGTAACAACAACAATAAACACAAAAACAATCATTTAGAGAACAACAACTAAGGACACTGCTATCAAAAGCTGCAAGAATATCTATTTAAGGAACTGATCACCTGTGATGATGTAGAGGGCAGATCATGAACCTAATGAACTAAACCAGAATGTGAGTAGCATGGTATATGTGGGGTACAATGTATTACTAGCTATTCTGAGATAAGCTCAGTTGTAACCAGGAATGAAATGAAATAGAAACAATCTGCAAGTGCATGGACTTGAGGGTTGGACAAGGCAACTGTGTTTCAATCCCATCTAGCAAAATATAAAATCGAGAAATGCTTTTAGCAAGAAATGGCCTTGAATAAAATCTGCCTTGGAGTAAGGATGGAGTCAAAGTTCAAAGCTCAGGATAAAGTGAAACGTTCCCCAGCATATTCTTTCAGCGGGACAAATGGCTCTGGAAAAGGCAGAAAAGGTGTGTCTCTCCCACCAAAGCCCAATAAGCCTAAAGCACTCAAAGCCAAGCTGAGAGCAAGAGAAGGTGAGAATGTGCGAGAGGCACAGGGCTCAGCAGGCAGGAGAGCAAGCAGCAGAGAAACGTGGCAAACCAGAGAAGTAAGTGTGGAGAAGAACGGTGGCTGAGGCTACGACACACGAAACCTGCAAGCAGGGAGACCAGAAGCCTACCTACGCACATTCAAGAATTAACATCGCTCTGCATCCCCCAATTCTTAAAAGCTTACTCAGAAGTGTATTTCCCAACACGTGATTTAGGTGCAGATAAGGAAGACTCTTTGAGGGCAAATCCGGGGTCATGGGAAACAATGGACAGAGCAGCAGAGTCAGGTCTAATCAGGGACTGGGATGGGGAGGGCCTCAGAATGTGAGCTCAGTAAACAAGGGTCTACGGCCGTCTTCCACTCCTTCCCTTTCCAAACGAAGTGTCTACTGTCACCGTCTCACGTACATACCGAGGGTGTAGATGCTGAGTCCTCTGCCCAGTCCCAGAAAGCCCAAGAAGTATATTGATGCTGTGACTGGATGGGTCTCTACCATTGTTTCCCTGGAGGAAAGAGGAAGGGAATTCCACCTAGGCTGCAAGAAAGAGAGCAGACCAAACATTTGGTGAACAGAAAGAGAAAGGGTTATTAGAGTTGTTCCCCAGACATTCCTGGTGAGATCAGAGACTTAAAGTCAGGCACTGCCTTGTGACTTGCTTTGGCCAATCATGTCTAAGCAGAAGTGATGCGAGCCACTTCCAGGTGGGTTATGATGTGATGGGCTCTTCACCCCCAGCTAGGACAGCTGTGAAAATCTGTCAGGGGGAAGGCTCCTTCAGCCCAAGTTCATGAGTGACTAGAGTAAGCAGAGCTCCCCTGCCAACCTACAACAGGCATGGGCCAGAACACAAAATAAACTTTGGCTGGGTTAAGTCACTGAGATGTCAGGGTTGCTTGTGAGGACAGCATAACCCAGCCCTTCCCGACTGATAACTGGGACTGAGCAAGGAGGCCAGAGGAAGCGGGAGTGGGATTGTGCAAGGCCTCTTCTCCCAGGCAATGGAGTCAGAACGCTCCTCGTCCTAAGGGGAAGCCAATGAAGGCTTCCAAGCAGGGGCGTTAACATGAACAGATTTGTTATTTTTTGGATGAAATATGTTATTTCTCAACATAAGGAGAAAATCAGCCTACTAAACCACAGGAGGCAGAGAGGAACACGCAGAACCCTTAGGCAAAAGATATTATATTTATATAAAGTCCTAAGTCTTGAAGTTTCCAAAATACAGGAGCCCTGAAAAGAGTACAATCAGAGGATCAGGCTTCAGTCCCCTCAACTGCCCTGGGGGTGGGTGAGGTCCACCTCAATGGTTGCCAGCTCCATCTCCTCTACAGACAGCTAATACTTCTTAAGAAAGTAAGTGGAGGCTCAGCGCCTGTGGCTCAAGCAGCTAGGGCGCCAGCCACATACACCTAAGGTGGTGGGTTCAAATCCCCAGCCCCGGCCGCCAAACAACAATGACTGCAACCAAAAAATGGCCGGGCATCATGGTGGGCGCCTGTAGTCCCAGCTATTTGGGAGGCTGAGGCAGGAGACTCGCTTGAGCCCAGGAGTTGGAGGTTGCTGTGAGCATGATGCCATGGCACTC
>NW_003852461.1:5659506-5692470 GCF_000181295.1 Otolemur garnettii | reverse complement strand
AAAAAAAAAAAAAAAGAAAAAGAAAAAGAAAAAAGAAAGTAAGTGGAAGGAATGGTAGGTAGACCTGAGGTCAGTTTCCAGCTGCCCATGTGACCTCAGCAAGATATTTGGCCTCTCTGGGTCTATTTCCTTATATGTTAAATCCACATAATAATTTATCTCTCTCAAGATAGTAGTGGGGAGAAACAGCATATCTAAATTACTTAGCAGAAGACCTGGCAGATAATAAGGATTTACTACATGATACTTTTTTCTTTTTTACTGTTATCATAAAAAATATTTAGAACATCAGCTTCTTGATTACAAAGAAAATGACTCAGGGCAGCAGACAGAGAGGGAAGTAACTGGACCTGGTGGTCACTGGATCCTACCCACTCCCCACCCCAGCTCAGCGCCTGGCTCACAGCAGCCATTCAGTTATCCTCCGCTGCATCAGTGAAAGCCAGGAGAGTGCCTGGAGTGAAGAAAAGTTGGCCGACTTCCCACTGATACCAGCTGTTGTTGGTTTCTGAACACTCACAGCCACAAATACCTTAGAGCTAGGAGCAATGAACCCAAGGCTGAATTCCCCCGAGTTCAGAGGCAATGAAGTTCAAACTAGAACCCAGGAACTTCAACCCCCAGCGCTAGCCAGGAGGCTCGGGAAGGAGCTGACTTCTCACCCTTTCCTCCCTCAACTGCTCCCCTAACTGCTCCTCGCAGAAAAGTTCACCTGGTCCTGCCAAATCACACGCTCGCATCCTGGCATTCCACCCAGGCTCTGGGAAGCTGCGCGCGGAAGGCCAGGGATGGGGGCTGTTGGGCCGCCACCTCCCTAGTCCTACAGGCGACGACGCAGCACTAACTCGTGGCAGCCCATTGAGGTGGACCTCACCCGCCCCCGGCGCAGTTGAGGGGACTGAAGCGCAGAGAAGCTCCGTAATGTGCTGACTTCACACCGAGGCAGCCTGGACTTCGGGATTCTTTCCACCACACACCTTTGTCCCTAAAGGCTGGGGGGTTGGGGAGGGACGATAAAATAACCGCAGCAAAGGAGCTACTTACATGTGTCTAGCGCTTCCTAGAGGCTGCACGAGATATGGCCCACCACCCGACCCGGACTGGAGAGATCTGAGTCCGGGTTCACCCCGAACTCCTACTTCTGCGTGACTTTTGGCGAGTGTCCACCGCCCTCCAGACTTGTTTTCCCGGAATCAAACCCGAGCGAACAGACTGTGTCTGTGCTGGGTAGTGAGTGTGTGTGTGTGTGTGGCGCGGGGTGGGAGTAGGTGGGGGCATGGACTATCCCCGGGGTTCCCTGAGTTTCGGGTCCCTGTTCGTTCCCATCTGGACGCTGTCACCTCCTAATTGCATCCCCTTTCCCCAAGGTCCAGTTGGATGAAGTGGGGTACAAGGGGGACTCAGCGGAGCGCCCAGTTTCGGGAGATACAAATCGCTCCGCTTCTGGGCGCAGCCAGACTGCGGCGCGGACCGCCGCTCCTGAACTTGACCAAGACACAAACTTCAGAGCGTTCTCAACGTGTGGGGCCGACTCTCGAGAGACCGCCCCCAAACGTAAGCCCACTTTCGCTCGCCCGGTGGGGGACTCCACAGAGCCACCTTAAGGGCGGTGCTCCCGCCCCCGGAAGTGCGGGGGGGCAGGACTCAACGCTCGGCGCGCTGAGCCCGCGCGGCGCCAAAGTGCTCGGGGACCGCTTCCAGTCCTCCGCCCCCCCAGTGGGGAAATGCCGCCCTCCCCCGCACCCTCGTCCCCGAGCAAGCGACTGGGTTACCCAGCCTCCTTGGTCCCCGCACCCCCAGTGTCCCGGGTCCCGAGCTGTGAACTTGAGTCCGCCTCCGTCAGCGGCTGGGAGCGTCCACCCGCTCGCGGTGGCCCCGTCACTACACAGTCAAACCCCAAGACGTCAGCCCAGAATGCACCGGGCGGGCCGGGAAAGACAGGCTGGGGAGGAGACAGGGTAGCAGAGGGGCGAGAGCCTTGCGGGAGGGGGAGGGGGAGAGGAGGCGAAAGAAGGGCCCAACTGTAGGAGGGCAGCGGAGCATTACCTCATCCCGTGAGCCTCCGCGGGCCCAGAGAAGAATCTTCTAGGGCGGGGTCTCCATGGCGACGGGCGGGCCCGCCCCCTTGAGAGCGACGCGAGCCAATGGGAAGGCCTTGGGGTGACATCATGGGCTATTTTTAGGGGTTGACTGGTAGCAGATAAGTGTTGAGCTCCGGCTGGGTAAGGGCTCAGAGTTGCTCTGAGTGTGGCAGAGGCAGCCAGGCGAGAGTGGAGGTTCGCGGACTCGGGCAGACAGACAGACAGACAGAGATACAGTCAGCCAGGCAGAACGGCAGGAGGGTCCGAACTGCAAATCTTTATTTTCTTTTCCGTTTTCTCTCCAACTGCCCAGAGCTAGGACCTCTGGCTTCCGGACTGGTGTTTTGGGGAGCGCCGGGAGAGCCCCTTCTCCAGCCGCCCCCAGGAGGAGAACCCCGCTGCTTGGGCGCCGCTGACAGCCACGGAGAGCGGTGACTGCCCGCGCGTCCGCCGGGGCAAGTCGGCGAGCGGCTGCAGCAGCAGAGAACTTTCCTGACCGAGAGGACCGGGGACAAGTGCCCCGGGGTCCCGGAGCGAACTTCTGCAAACCTTTCCTGCGCCTTAGGCTGCCCCCGCGGCGGTAAAGACCAGAAGACCCCGGAGCGAGGCGCGAGAGAGGAGGGAGGTGTGCTCGGCTTCCCTCGCGCGGGTTGTTGAACTTGGGCGAGCGCGAGCCGCGGCTGCCAGGCGTCCCCCTCCCCCTCGCCGCGGAGGAGGGGACAGTTGTTGGGAGTGCGGGCGGCTGAGACCCGCCGCCGACCGGCTACTGCGGAATCCGTGCTAACCCGCCGGCAGAACCGCTGTGCCGGGAAGCGAGTTCGGCCGCTGGCACCGAGGAACCGCTGGGACCGAAGAGTGCTCCGTGAGTGACCGCGACTTTTCAAAGCCGGGCTGCACGCGCGAGCCAACAAGTAAGAGTGCAGGCGGCATCTTAACCCTACGCTCCCTGGAGCGAGCTGGTGAGGAGGGCGCCGGGGGGAAAGACAGCCAGCGGGTGCGCGAACTCTTAAGAGAAACTTTCCCCGCTGAAGGCCCCGGGAGGTGCGGGTGTTCCCCGCTTTGCCACAGCGCTGTTGCGGCCCCGAAACTTCTGCGCGCAGCCCAAACTAACCCCACGTGAAGTGACGAACTGTTCTATGACTGCAAAGATGGAAACGACCTTCTACGACGATGCCCTGAACGCCTCGTTCCTCCAGTCCGAGAGCGGCGCCTATGGCTACAGTAACCCCAAGATCCTAAAACAGAGCATGACCCTGAACTTGGCCGATCCGGTGGGCAGCCTGAAGCCGCACCTCCGCGCCAAGAACTCGGACCTGCTCACCTCTCCCGACGTGGGGCTTCTCAAACTGGCGTCACCCGAGCTGGAGCGCCTGATAATCCAGTCCAGCAATGGGCACATCACCACCACGCCGACCCCCACCCAGTTCCTGTGCCCCAAGAACGTGACGGACGAGCAGGAGGGCTTTGCCGAGGGCTTCGTGCGCGCCCTGGCCGAACTGCATAGCCAGAACACTCTGCCCAGCGTCACGTCTGCGGCGCAGCCGGTCAGCGGGGCGGGCATGGTGGCTCCCGCGGTGGCCTCGGTGGCCGGAGGCAGCGGCAGTGGTGGCTTCAGCGCCAGCCTGCACAGCGAGCCGCCGGTCTACGCCAACCTCAGCAACTTCAACCCGGGCGCGCTGAGCAGCGGCGGCGGGGCGCCCTCCTACGGCGCGGCCGGACTGGCCTTTCCCGCGCAGCCCCAGCAGCAGCAGCAGGCGCCGCAGCCGCCGCACCACCTGCCCCAGCAGATGCCTGTGCAGCACCCGCGGCTGCAGGCGCTGAAGGAGGAGCCGCAGACGGTGCCCGAGATGCCCGGCGAGACGCCGCCCCTGTCCCCCATCGACATGGAGTCCCAGGAGCGGATCAAGGCGGAGAGGAAGCGCATGAGGAACCGCATCGCTGCCTCCAAGTGCCGGAAAAGGAAGCTAGAGAGGATCGCCCGGCTGGAGGAAAAAGTGAAAACCTTGAAAGCGCAGAACTCGGAGCTGGCGTCCACGGCCAACATGCTTAGGGAACAGGTGGCACAGCTTAAACAGAAAGTCATGAACCACGTTAACAGTGGGTGCCAACTCATGCTAACGCAGCAGTTGCAAACGTTTTGAGGAGAGACTGTCGGGGGCTGAGGGGTAACGGAGAAAAAAATGAGAGACAGACTTGAGAACTTGACAAGTTGCGACAGAGAGAAAAAAGGAGTGTCCGCGAGAACTAAAGCCAAGGGTATCCAAGTTGGACTGGGTTGCGTCCTGACGGCGCCCCCAGTGTGCACGAGTGGGAAGGACTTGGCGCGCCCTCCTTTGGCGAGGAGCCAGGGAGCAGCCGCCTGCGGGCTGCCCCGCTTTGCGGATGGGCTGTCCCCGCGCGAACAGAACGTTAGACTTTTCTTTAACATTGACCAAGAACTGCATGGACCTAACATTCGATCTCATTCAGTATTACAAGGGGGGAGGGGCGGGGGTTACAAACTGCAATACTGTAGATTGCTTCCGTAGTACTCCTTAAGGACACAAAGCCGGGGGGTGGGGTGGGCTGGGGCGGGGAGGCGGGAGGGAGGTTTGTGAAGAGTGAGGCTGAGCCTGCAGACGAACGCTTTCTGGCCTGCCTTCGTTAACTGTGTCTGTACATATATATATTTTTTAATTTGATGAAAGCTGATTACTGTCAATAAACAGCTTCATGCCTTTGTAAGTTATTTCATGTTCGTTTGTTTGGGCGTCCTGCCCAGTGTTGTTTGTAAATAAGAGATTTGGAGCACTCTGAGTTTACCATTTGTAATAAAATATATAATTTTTTTATGTTTTGTTTCTGAAAATTCCAGAAAGGAGATATTTAAGAAAATACAATAAAATGTTGAAAAGTACCCCCCAACCTCTTTTCTGCATCCTGTATAGATAATCGATATCTAGGTGGAGCTGAAGAGTGCCAATTAACATCACTGTCAGTGCTTGTAACTTTCAAACAGGGAAAACTATTCTTTATTAAACTTCAGAAAAAAAGATCCCTGATGCTATCATCAGGTTACACTTTTCTCTCCCCCAAATATCCGTATAGAATTGCTTACCAAAGGGTAGTGTGGTGTTTCAGGAGGCTGGAGGAAGGGGGGCGGGGGTTGCAGTGGAGAGGGGCAGCCCAGGGGAAGTCCGGCATCAAAAGTTTGGGATGTATCAAGTGGCATGTGCTGTGATCATTTATAATGTTAGTAAAAATTGAACAATAGATGCTTATGCTCAAAGCAGGAACTGGTGGCAGATTTTACAAAAGATGTATCCTTCCAATTTGGAATCTTCTCTTTAACAATTCCTAGATAAAAAAGATGGCCTTTGCTTATGAATATTTATAACAGCATTCTTGTCACAATAAATGTATTCAAATACTGATAACAGATCTTGAATTGCTTTCCCTTCACTCTCTTCCTCTTCCCAAGTTACATGTTGAAGCTTTGCTTTTTAGTTGCTGAAATTAACATGACTGCGTGCAGAGCTACTTAGTAATTATGAAGCAGAGAATTTAGAAAGAGTCAAATTAGAAGCTTTGATCTACAGGAACCGTTCTCCCAGGTTCATCAATCCTGCCTCTGGCCCTTTTTCTGTGTCTGTCTCTCTCTCTACCTCTCTTCTCCCAAATAAACACCTATACCTGAGGAAATCGCTGCTATCGCTAGCAGTTTAGCATTTGGGATCTGTCTCTAGTTTATTTCTTCATTTGTTTCTAAAATAATCAAACTTGTTTAAATAATTACAGAGTCAGTCTCAAAAGATAGTAATATAATACTATGGGAAAGATTTGGCAAGAGAAAACATGAACACAGTGATTCCATGTGTAAATCAAACCTCAGCTCTGGGGAAATAGCAAACTTGTATTCTGTCTACAGGTATAACTTACGAGATCAACAAGGCAGTACTCAACAAGGGAACAATTTTTGCTTGGTTGCTTTTTATCCCAAGAGCCAGAGTGATTATCAAGCAGCCAAAGCAATTTGATATTCAGGAATATTTCTCAAACCACTAATTGAGGCAGGGTTGTTTGCTCATTAGCAGTGCTCTAAGTAACCAGCAGGTCTGGGAGTGCTAAGATCCAGCCTGTGGCTGTAAATCCAAACACAAAGAGTTTCTCCTTAGGAGTCTATCTGAGAGTAGAAGAGATGGGATAGGCTTGTTGGTGATCAGATACACTCCGGGTTGCAGTAACACTTCTTGAACAAAGGGTTACTGGGAGCAGAGCCGAGTTTGCCAAACAGAGAATTTGCCGATGTCAGCAACCCGGAAGGTACGTTGATTTTGACCATATGTAGGAATAGTCAGCAGAGGGACAATAAAGCACTTTGGGGTGGGGCTCTGTGGAAGCTAAACAAGAGCCAACTAGAAAAAATAAGCAGGCTGGGGAATTAATTACCTGCAGGTAGACTAGGCCCAGACAACAGTAGAGCACAGGAAACCCAGGCCACTCCCAGTTTGCTCTAGATTGGAGCATTTAAAAAAAAGAAAAAAGCCTGAAACTTAGGCCAATCCCCACACTTGATTGTTTCTACTAACGTTCTAAATTTATATCCCTATTATTCTAACCATTTTAACCAAAAGAAGTGGAAAAAATAATTGTGGTAGAGGAAATTAACCCATGGCCTCCTGTAAACTTTGGAGGCGAAAGATCAACTAATTACTTGTAAACGCTCAACAGTTAATTTTATTGCAAACCCTCAATGAGTTATTCTTTAGGTAACACTAATACTTGGAGAGGGGGGAGTGAGTGGCTCAGAAAGCCATAAGCCACTCTCAATTTGTGTGTATGCATAAAAATTAAATAATTCAAAAATCAACCCTCTGTGTCTACTGGGACAGAGGGTTCATGAACTCCATGAAAATGTCTACAAAATTGTGTGTGTGCATACGCTGCGCACACACACAAGCACACACTTTTGGGTAGAGAGATAATTAACTTCTGTTTGTCCCTCTCAGAGTTCTATGACTCAAAAAAAGGGTTAGTAAAGCATAATCTCAGCAGCTACATGCCCACACTCAGGAACAATTTTGTATGAATCTGAATTTCATGCTCTTTTACCTCTCTGTGTTTCTGCTTGGGTACCTCTCCCTGAAATACCTTCCACTCTGGTTCCACTGATGGATTCCACCTGTTCTCCATGGCCTGGCCTAAGTGGCACCTTCTCTGTGAAGTCTCCTTGCTAACTCAACTCCGTCTTTAAATGAATGAACAATTCTCCACTGAGCAGCATAACAACATTTTTTTAACCTACTTTATTCTTGTTTTATGTTTTTTTTTTTAGAGACGGAGTCTCACTTTGTGACCCTCGGTAGAGTGCTGTGGCGTCACAGCTCACAGCAACCTCCAGCTCTTGAGCTTAGGCGATGCTTTGACTAAGCCTCCCGAGTAGCTGGGACTATAAAGCACCCACCACATCGCCTGGCTATTTTTTTTTTCTTTGTGGTTAAAGTTTGGCCGGGGCCAGGTTAGAACCTGCCACCCTCGGGTTATGGGGCCAGGGCTCTACTCACTGAGCCACAGGCACCACCCACCTACTTTTTTTTTTTATTATTGTTTCAGGTAAATTTGAGGGTAGAAAGAATTAGGTTGCAATGTTTGCATTTGTTAAGTAGAGTCCCTCTTATAATTGTGTCCCACCCCCAAGAGGTGTGCCATATACATTAGCCCTGTGCCCATTAAATGGGAGCGTACCTATCCCTTTTCCTCCTCTCCCTCCCCACTCCCTCGTTCCCTGCCCCCCACCCTGAATTGATTTGAGGTTTTCTCTTATGTGGGCATGTAGTAGATCATCCACTGGCTTCATATTAGTATTGAGTGCACTGGATTCTTGCTTCTCTGTTCTTGTGATATTTTACTAAGAAGAATGTGTTTCAATTCAATGTGTAAAGTCTCCATCCTTTTTAATGGTTGCAGATGCTGACATGGGAGCAGGTGGAGGGGAACACTTTTACACTGTTGGTGGGACTGCAAAATAACACAGCTTTTTTGGAAAGAAGTATGGAGACTCCTCAATGAGCTAAATGTAGACCTTCCATTTGATTCTGCAATCCCATTACTAGGTGTCTACCCTGAAGAAATAAAATAATTTTACCATAAGGACATTTGGACTCGAATGTTTATTGCAGCTCAATTCACAATCACAAAGATGTGGAAACAACCCAAGTGCCCGTCCACCCATGAATGGATTAACGAGCTGTGGTATATGTATACCGTGGAATACTATTCAGCCATAAAAAGATGAAGACTTGGCATCTTTAGTATTTACCTGGATGGATTTGGAGAACATTCTCCTTGGTGAAGTATCCCCAGAATGGAAAAGCAAGTATCCCATGCTCTCAGTACTAAATTGAATCTAGTAGATTAACAACTATAGGCCCACATGGGAATAGAATAGAGTTAAATTCAAGAGGGGTAGAACGGGGCTCAGTAAGTTCCCACCTAATGGGTACAATGTAGGCGTATAGGGGACATTTTCTGAGTGAAGGACTCAACTACAACTTGGATTTTACCCTACAAACACTAACAATGTACCCTGATTGTAGGTACCCTCATATTAATCCAAAATTAAAAAAAGAAAAAGAAAGAAAGGCCAGATTATTTATCCAGTCAGCCAGACTGGGGGAGAAGGAGCTATTATCAGAAAGGCCTCATGAGAGAGTTGATATCTGAGCTGATCGGGTGGGATTCAGTAGGCTGAAAAGGTTGAGGGAGAAACTTGTGGGCAGAGGTACAGAAAAGTGAGATAACGCAGTGTGTTGAGAGACGCGGAGCTGCTTAGAGAGGAAGATGTGAAAGGAAAAGTGAGGGGCCGTGAAGCAGAAGATTTAAGGCTCAGGTTGAGAAGTATAATACCATCGATTTCACGTTACCCTGTAGGTGATGGAGAAGTGTAGGTGGATCTGAAGCAGAATAGGGGTGTGGCCACCCTCAGCTTGTGGAAGATTAACGCCATCAACAGTTTGGAGGACAGTCTGGTGATGGGGAGGCTAGGTGGGAGGAGAAATACTAAAGAGGGGTTTCAGTGTCTTTTGGAATGCTTGTGGAAGTTAGTCCTGGAGCGGGGGACACATGGGAAGATGGCCTGTCCTCGACACGTTTCTCACAGGGCTTTCTGACAAGTCCACGTCCCACCTACGCTGCTCCTCCTGCACTCAGGGTTTCCCCTCTACTGTGTCAGCTGGACATCCCCAAAAGAAAGTCATCCACGAAGAAGACCCAGGGCCCAGCTGCTTAGCGTCAGGAAGCTCAAATGAAACAAAGGTGGAAAAAATGGGCCTGCGACTGCCTAGGCCAGGCCTTGGAAGGTGACAGCACAGAGTTGGTCTTGGCTGCTGCCAAAGCAAACCTGGTTTTATCTAATCAGCCAAAATTCATTAAGTTCAGTGAAACTAATTGCCCCAAACTTTACAAACCCTTTGACCTATAAACAAAGAAGCCAGTGTTTTTATGGATGCTGGGGTCATCTGATAGCAACCCTTTACATTCATAGGACACTCATTTTCTACAGCAGGGAGTGTCAGATTCCTACGTTGTGCCAGGAACTAGGAACTCAGCACGGGTCAGTCCCACAGGATGCCTCCCCCCAAGGAGTTTATACTCTAGTTAAGAGGGACAATAAAGAAAGATACACATAATAATCACTTAGAGGAGCGCAATGAAGAAGAAGAGTCCAGCACCATTAAAGAGAAAAATCATCTAAATTGGGTTGGCTGAAAAGAGCTTTCTAGAGAATACTGGACCTGAGAATTCTTAGATGACTATGAGCTTACCTGCTAAATCTCAGCCTGAGGGAGGGCTTGAGAAGGTTCTGGTGTACCCAAGTCTCTGGAGTGGAGTGAGCAAAAGGAAAGGTGACCAGCAGAGATTTGTTCTCGACCATCCGTATACTCATCATTTCCAAAATGCTTTGGCCTATTCTATCTTATTTTATTTTCACCACAATTCTGGACATGCTCGTTGATGGCAGCCAGGTTTCGTGGGTGCAGAAGCCGAGTGTTAAGCACTTTTTTGGGGGGCTGTGCATCCAGTAACAAAGGGGGCACTACTTGGTCCTGAGGCATCCAGACCACATTTTTTCTCCTGTGTTGTTCCAGGAATCAGAAACTCCGGTGACCTTGGGTCTCTTACCCAATGCACACCCCGACTTTTACATCGAAGACCTTGGGGAACTGAATTAGTCATCAGAAGGGTCTTTGATGTGCACACATCGGAGAAAGGTAATCAGATAGCCTCCTGGGATCCTCCGTGCATGCTGCAGCAACGTCTAATGAACTCTCCTCACCCTGCTGCAAACTCCTCCTCTCTGGAGGGGACAGAATACTCAGGGCTGAAAAGCCCTGATGGTCTCTTGCTGTACAAACTTCCTTCATGTACATCCACTAAAAAACATTGCCCGGTGGCTGCCTCACTATTGCTTCTGCCAATTGTGTTACTTAATCATCAAAGAAGTTATTGCTTTCTTAGGTCACAGGTACTCACTGGCTACCTGCGCAAAATTTAGATATGTCCCCAATTTCCTCAGGATTATCTGCCCCTCAGCTTCTACTGATGGCGAATCTCTCCCAGGAGGCATTGATTCATCCTAGGTTCATGCTGCAAAAGGAAACTTTTCCTGGTGGTATTTCAAATCTTGGAAGAAGATGGGCAAGCATGTGAGCTGTTATATCATCGACTGTTGGACCCGTTAGAAGGCTTTCAGAGGCCCGAAACAGAAGACACAATTTAAACAAGAAGCCCAGATATGAAACAGGTCCAGGGACAGCAGATATAGTAGCTCAGTAACATCATCGTGGATCCAGGCACCTTCCATCTTTTCATTTTACCATTCTCAATGCGTCAGGAAAGTTTTTTCTGTGTGTCAAGATACCTGCAGCAGTTTCTGTCATCATAGATACACACAATAATCGCTAGCAATGCAGGGACGCTTACTGTCATCTTCCTCTTTTTATAAGCAAGAGAAAACTTCCCTAACAGCTCCCCACCTCTGCCCCAGCAGAATTCCCCTCTTGTCTCATTGGCTAAGAGAAGGTCATATACTTGTCCCCAAACTCATCCCTGACAAGGGAACGGGTCCCGTGATTGGCTGTACTTCTCTGTCTCCTACCATCTTGAAGTTGGGTGAAAGGCCTTCTGACTTATATCAGCCAATGAAATGCAAGCAGTAGAGACATCACATCCATATGAAAGCCTCAAGACTGAGCACAAGAGTCAGAATGTTCTCTTTCCCCTGCCTTGGCAACTGTGGAAGCACAGGAATGGAGTATCCATCAACCTGGATCCCTAAATGATGGTGATGTAGATTAGAGTCCTCCCCCTACCCCAGCATACCTGCAATGAATATTTAACCTGACCAAGAAAACCAGAGGTATGGTTTTAGGGCACTGAGCTTGAGGGTTGCTTGTTCTTATAGCTTTACCTAGCCCATCCTAATACTAGTAGGAACCAACCCTGGGAACAGCATCCTCCAGCAGAAACCAACGAGGTCGGCACAGCATGATCAAAACTGAAACCTATGTAGTATTCAAAATAGATACCATTTACTAAGTTTCTACTGTGTAGCAGGCACCATGCTGGAACTTAAAAGGCAGGTGGTAGGGCTGCATTTTATATACAAGAAAATGGAGTTTCGGATCACATCCAAGTTCATGAAATACGTGACTGGTCTGACTCCAAAGAACTTGCTTTGTTCACATAGAACCTTGCTCCTGAGTCAGACCACCATGTGAATTTCTATCTCAGTTGAACCTCACAACTTCCATCACACAGACACTGTTATCATTTCATTTAGTAGATGAAGAAACTGAGATGTATAGAAAAATAACTAACTCGCCATATTGGAAAGCTAGGAAAACATCAGAGCCTCTGTTCTTTCCACCCTTCCTCATTATACCTCTGAATGCATGAGGAATTGAGGTGTTGTGAGGTAGAGGCGTACAGATTTTGGAGTCAAGTGCCCCACAGTTAAATCTGGTCTCTGCTGCGTGTAGTTGGGGAGCCTGCAGCAAGTCCCTTAATATTGCCGAGCCTCACTCAATCCCTGCCTTTGTAAAAATGAGGCCAAGCGTGGCTACTACAGAGGTAGTGGGGAGGGTCATACAGGTAAGCACCTGCATGAAGCAGGCATGCAATAATTGGCTATTTTTCACTGTAGACTTGGTAATTTAAGAAAAAATGATCGGGAATAACACACACACACACAAGCACACACACCCTGGGTGAAATAAAAACGTTTCCCATTAAGATTCAATGAGGTCTCACAGGGCCTACTTCTTGGTCATATAAGGGTTGGCAGGTCCCCTCTGCGGGCTGGAGAAAAGTTTTGTTTCCCCAGCTGCACTCGCAGGGGAACGCTCTGCAGGCACAGCCCTGTGAACCTGTTTGGCTTGGCTCAGAAGCCGTCAGCACATTCAGGAAGTGAAGTCAGAAAGAGGCAGGATTTCAAACAGAGCCAGCTGCACACAAATGCCCAGGCAGTGACATGCCTTATCCGCGCAGGGTGCCTATCAGCCTGGGTTGCCCTGGGTGCTGTCAAAGAAGCGTCTGAGAGTAGCTCTGTGCCAGAAAAGGAAGAAATAAACACCGGCACCAAGGCCAAGGCCATGGCTTGCACAGCAAGGCACCCAGAAGGGGCATGCAGGGGTCATCTCAGCCAGTCCCCTGCTTTGGGTACCCTAAGCTTGCTAAGTGAAGGGGCTACTACTATTTCCTTGGAGTCTTGAAGTCAAGGTGTAAGGTGGGAAGGGGAATAGAAGGAAAGATTACAAATTAAAGAACTGATGTAGGAGTGTTGGAAAGGAAGGCAAGGGAGAGAAATGGATGGAGTGCCTGAGAGCATACGGAATCCTGAGAAAGGGACTTGCCGGTGCTCTCCAGCCATGTTCTCCCATGCCCAGGAAATGGTATAGTAGCTAAGAACTGAATTCTAATGTCAGCTCCTAGCTGTGGATGGAAAGATATATAGATTTTCAGCTCGGCTCCTATGGCTCAAGTGGCTAAGGCACCAGCCACATACACCTAAGGTGGCGGGTTCAAATCCAGCCTGGGCCCATCAAACAACAATGATGGCTGCAACCAAAAAATAGCTAGGCGTTGTGGTGGGCGCCTGTGGTCCCAGCTACTTGGGAGGCTGAGGCAGGAGACTCGCTTGAGCCCAGGAGTTAGAGTTGGAGTTTGCTGTGAGCTGTGATGCCACAGCACTCTACCCAGGGGAATAGCTTCAGGCTCTGTCTCAACGAAAGAAAGAAAGAAAGAAAGAAAGAAAGAAAGAAAGAAAGAAAGAAAGAAAGAAAGAAAGAAAGAAAGAAAAAAAGGTAGGTTTTCTAACCCTCTGTTTCATTAACTATGAGATGGAGATAATAACATCTCTTTCCAATGGGTTCTTGCAAGGATTAAACAAGCTAATGTGTGTAAAAGGACTTAGTCTAGTGTTGGCAAATCATAAACGTATCAATTAGAACTCTATGGTTGTAAGTGCCAGAAAACTCAGTTTGAGCAAAAAGGGATTTTATCAAAACATATCACTGAAAAGTCAGTGGTACGGGTATCTCTAGACCTGGCCATGGACAGAGTTCAAATGCTATCCTCAGGCTTTTCTTTCTCTCACTCAGCTTGCTACAGGAAGAGTTAACCTCAACCTCAGTCCCGATGTGGGGTGTCCAGCAGCTCCCCAGCTCTCTGTCCATGGGGAAAGTGAGATGATGACAGCAGTTTCTCACATCCTTCCAGGACTGTTTCCTTGGTTTGACTGAGTCTCATATCAATCCCTGAACCAATCATCATGCTGGGGGCTTAAGAGTAGGTCAAGTACCTACTCAGGGATGTGTAATCTCAGCAAAGCACGTAACTGGAGCTTGAGGGAAGAAGATATCTTGAAAATCAGGATTGAGGAGGGAGTACGTGCTGGGGGTCAGAAAGAATGTCAACTACCAGAGCCCACCATTGTCTGATCGTTGTTATTATTATCAGACCAGGCTAGCAGGTATCTACTACCCTTCGAAAACCGGGTCACAATTCATTATTACTCTTGGGTCTTATTTAACCGGTTGAGGGCTCCAGGTATAAACCAACGAGAACATTTTACTCTGGATGGAAATGCTCAAGAGGAATGTTTTAAATAATATGACCTACAGGAAAATATTCTGTAAAAAAAGTTATTTATTAATATTAGTTATCGTTACAATGTTTATTACAAGGAAGGAAAGAGCAGGGAGGGAGGAAGGAAAGAAGAAAAAAAGTCTCATCTAGGCTGGTTAGAGAATTGAAGATTCTGCAGACAAGATTCTGAAATGTCCAAACCCCACCAAGTACAAGTTCACCCAGGGCGGGTTTTCCACCGTTCACCTCCTCATTCGCTGCACCCATATCAGTATCTGCATTAGTATGTCCTTAATTCAACTGTGAAAGCAGTGAAAGCAGAAGACAGAATGAGTAGACGGTTATCATGACTGAATTCCAAGGAGAATCCAACGTAGACTCAAATGTTCACTTATTCTCCTCTCAGAGAATCAAATATCTTTACACTCAACTAGGATGTGAAAAAGACTCCGGGCCAGGGGCGGTGTCTCACACCTGTAATCCTAGCACTCTGTGAGGCCAAGGTGGGTAGATAGCTTGAGTATGAGACCAGCCTGAACAGGGAACAAGACCTTGTCTCTACTAAAAATAGAAGAACCAGCCTGTCATTGTAGCTGGTGCCTGTAGTCCCAGCTACTTGGGAGGCAGAGGCAAGCGGATCGCTTGAATCCAAGAGTTTGAGGTTGCTCTGAGCTATGACGACACCACGGCACTCTACCCCAGGGCACAGAGTCTCAAAAAAAAAAAAAGCAAAACTCTGAAAATTCCTAGTCATGAGAACTAATGATAAACACAACAAGTAGATGATAAATTAAGTGTTGCTACTATGAAATACCAGGAGAAGTTGATGAGTATCTATTGTATGGCTCAAGACATTTCTAGGAGAAGATATGATGACCATTACTGGACATGAAAAGATCTTTGCATTTTAAGACATGAGTATGATATTGAGTTATTGTCATTCTCTCATTCACCTCATGTTTACTGAAAGACTTCTCTGTGTCAGGAACCCCCTACACCCTGGAGGTGAGAAGCTATGTAAGACATAATCCGTCCATCACCAGCTGGGCACGTCCACTATGTTACCTGCTGTGATGGAGGTAAATGCAACATACCTGGGGAACAAGCATCCACCTAAGTGAATTCAGCAATGGCTTCACGGAGGAGGTGATTTGGAATTTTATCTTAAAAGGGATAAGTAAGAATATGACAGTAAAATGGGGTGATGGTGTTCTAGAGGGACAGACAACCAGAACTAAGGAAGGCAGGACTCAGAGGGTCCATCAGTCAAGCATCGACTATCCATGGAAAACCAGATGGAATCCCTGCCCACATGTTGTCAGGTAAGGAAGAGGCATTGAGCAGAGCATTATGACAACCTGGTCAAGCTCAGCACTTGCGAAGTGCTGCAAAGAAGATGTGTGTGTGAGCAGAATCTCTGCAGATAGTGTCTTCACGTAACCAGGGCGTTTGGCGGAAGGTAAGGAGGAGCCTGACTCAGCCTGGCCATTCGGAAGGCCTCCCCAAGGAGCAGAGACCTGAAGGAATTAGTCAGATATATGGGGGTGGGTGGAAAGAGCAACCCCGTCTTTGGCAAGAGCATGTGTTAAAGGCAGCAAGAAGACCAGTGTGGCTAGAATGTATGGTTCCCTCAGTGGGTGACGGGGACCAGGGGCAGGCAAGGCCATGGGGCGGGTGGTTCCAGTTGCTGTGCAGTTTAACAGCCCTGTCGGAATATAGTACCTAAACCTAAAGTCTTCAACACTATGAGAGACTCATGATGGCGAGCAAAGAAATCCCAAGTGTTTTCTGAAGGTCACATCTCTTTGTTCATAACACAGAAACTCAGATTTGATCACGACATTAGCCATTTATGAAACTCTTGTGTGTGCACAGACATGCGATAAGTGCCTTCTGGGTTACCTTGTATAAAGCTCATGATGTGGCCAGGGTCACACCTATAAACCCAGCACACTGGGAGGCTGAAGTGGGAGGATTGCTTGAGGTCAGGGGTTTGAGACCAGCCTGAGCAAGAGTAAAACCACATCTCTACAAAAACAGAAGAATTAGCTGGGTTGAGTATGGTGGCCCACACCTGTAGTTCCAACTGCTTGGGAGGCTAAGGCAGGAGGATCGCTTGAGGCCAGGAGTTGAGGTTGCTGTGAGCTGTGATGCCTTGGTACTCTAGTCAGGGTGAAAGAGCAGCACTTTGTCTCAAAAAACCAAAACCAAATTAAAACAATAAAACAAACTTCACAATGGCCCTGTTGGATAGCTGTCACAGGCCTGGTCCCAGGTAAGAAACGGATTAGGACAGAGGAGCAGGATTCCACTGTGAGGTTGAGCTCCGGGTCACTATCAAACCACTTCTGCAGAAGAAAACCAAAAACATTGAAAATATCGTAAAATTCTGACAGCCCAGCGATATGACACTCTGGGAGCGGTACCCTGACACACAGTAGGTTTACAAGGACAGCCAACATGCAGGGTGAGTGGGACACCCCAGGGGCCCTTTTCTTTTTCTCCCCCATCCTTGGCTGGGCTTTCTGCTCCTAGTGTTGTAAATTCCATTACAAATCAAACAATGTAACTTCAAACCATCCCCCACCAAGCCATTCGGATTTAAAACAGACCGGCAGAAACCTGGAAGGAGTCAGGATTCTCCCTAATATATCAAACGTTGCAGCCAGCGTCCATCTGAGAGGCTTCGCTGCATTTTGTAAAGAGAACAGAGCGTATTTTGAAAATGGATGAGGAAGGTTCACTGTTTTGACTTCTTACAAGGTCTGGAGGCCAGGCCTGGTTTTGATCTGACGGGTCTGGGTCCCCAAACGTGGTTTTTTCCTGTGGAAAGACTCGGGAAGGCGGCCGCCTGGCCAGGCTGGGAGCTGGGGCAGAGTCCCTTTGAAGACTTCCTCCGTGGGTCTTAAGTGGGATTGGGTGCCCATTGCGGAATCGCAGTAATGAGCTCAAAACTAATGTTTTTCATTACACCAGCAAATCAGTCAGCCCCTCTGTTTGCTCAGGTGTGCAGCTGTGAGCCGCGTGCCCTCATCTCTATACAATAACAGAATAAATATTTTTAGAAGGAAGGAAGAATTAAAGATGAAGGAATGTCACAACTGGTGGACGGGGGAAGCGCGAGAGACTCTGGTCTCTTTAAAATAAGATATGTGCCCTATAATGACTTTACGAATCGGTCACCCTCTATCCCAATGGGGGAAAAAAAATCTTCCCATGCAGTGGCCGGAGGCATCCCCTGGATGGCGGGGTACCCGCGACCCCTCCGCAGGGGGCGCCTCGGACCTGACGCAGTGCCGGTAGATGGCGCCAGAGGGCAGCCCCGCGTTCCCGCTCCCTGGGTGCCAAGGATGAGAAAAAGCCCAGGCAGCAATTGCGGCGGGGAGTTGGGCGTCGTCCGCCTTCGGGGAGGGGGGACCAAGCATGAACGTTTTTTTTAACAGAACGGGGAATCAATGCGCTGGAAATGTTTTTGCTCCAGCAGCCGGAGGCCAGGAAGAGAGCTCCAATCGCTGTTTACAGGACAGCTCTTATTTCAGGAATGAAGAATAAGGCTCAGCAGGTAGGCAGGCCTTGAGAACTTGCCCCGAATTTCCAAAAAGCCCAGGCTGTGATGGGGGCTGCGGAGGGCTTGGCTCAGGGGATTCACTGGATAATGAGAAAAAAAAAGGCTCACGTTGTCGGAATAAGCCCATCTACATCTATCTGCATTACCAGAGGTACCGACTTTGCACTCTGGGGAAGATTTGAAGTTCTAGAGCTGGACAGAACTGGTATAAAATCTTACTTACATACGTGACTTTGGGCAAGTCTCTTCCCTTCACGGAACAACGGTTTACTCATCCACGGAATAGATATAATCATTGTACAGAAGGAAGGAAGTGTTGGCTTTTGGAAAAGAGCCCAACACAGTATTCAGTAGCTCCTCCAGTCGCATCGCTAAAACTCATTCATGTAGCAGTCAGATTCACTCTAGGTGGGGAGACAACTTTTCGTGTGTGTCACCACTGCGTCTGTGCATCCTATTCTCTACAGGGTATCACATTATTTTGCATTTTGTTTATTTATGCAGTCATTAGATGGGGTTCTCCTTTAAGGTAAGAGCTGTGTCCTAAAATTTTCTTTCAATACAGCCTACCCCCCGCCCCCCACCCAGGTCTATCACAGCCCCTGGAATATCATTACATCTGTTGAATACACGAGCCTTCCCTATGAACAAGTTGTTCCAACCCACCAAGCTGAATGATTCACTATGGCCGTATCTCACTTTTTTTTTCCCTTCACTGTGCTCAGCAAAGAAAAGAGGAAATACTACAAACCCAGTGATGAAAATGAATTTTGAACGTTTTAATTTTAACCAAAGACCAAAATAGGAGCCAGATGCTGAGCAGCCATTTTCAGTAATGGCCAACTCAACCAGCCAAGACTCAAAATAAATTCCAAGACAGGATTACAACATTATAAGCAATTCAGTGATTTTGGTGTCATAGCTTAAGACTTGGGCATATGGCATTCTTGCCTATGCATGCCAACGGAAACACAGAAGGCAAGGAGGGAAGGACCAGGGCGGAAGCAAGTGATGGGGGAGCCAACAATATCAGGAATGCCAGGCAGTGGCCAAGGCATCTAAGGAAGAGGTGGAGGCCACAGCTTGGCTATTGTGAGTCAGAGAAGCTGAGTCACTGGGTAGCCCTTTAATTGGGGCAAGTTACTTAATTGCCGAGAGACTTAATATCTTCCATCTATAAAATGGGTGCCTTAGTTAGTATGGGTTAATCTGCACTGTGATAACAAATACACCCTGAAATCTCCATGATTTAGCAAAACAAAAATTAAGTGCTCCTTGACCCCAAAGTCTCACCCAAAGACAGGTCAGTGGGAATCCTTTTACACCGGGGGATTTGGGGATCCCCTTTTCTTCTAGCTTGTGACACTACCATCTTATTATATGGCTCCCATCTTACTGTGACAGGTAGGTGATCACAGGAGAAGGCACACTGGCTCTTAATTGTCTAAGCACAAAAACAACTTGTGCCATTTCTGCTTGGAGCCCAATGGTAAGGATGAAACGTTTGGCCCAACTCAACTGCAAGACGACTGGGAAATGTGGGGAGCACAAACTGTATCTGCCCCCCTTGGGTAACAAGAAGCTCAACCAGGATTAGATGCCATTGCATAAAATGTAACAATGAAGTAACTCTTGTAATGGCTTTAAAGAGTTAGAGATTTGTAACTGTAGTACAATAAGTCTGAAGAAAGGCAGCGTGGCAGCTCCACGGTCACTGGGGGCCTAGGCTCTCCTTTGTTCCTGTTCCATTCCATCCTAAAGTCACTTCATGGTTACAGAGTACCCTCCAGCTGTCATGTCCACATTCCAGCCAAAATTCCAGGGCAATAAGAATCACCCTAGCAGCATTAAAGAGCTTTCTCCAAAGTTTATGGAGCAACTTCCGTTTATCTTCTTTGGCTACTCCTAGTTGCAAGGAAGGGTGGGAAGTGTAGTCTTGAACATCTGTGAATGGGAAGATGGATACTAGGTAGACAACCAGCCAGCATTCCATGCCCAAATAATAACGCTCAATTCATGGGGCTGTGGTGAGCACTTCGCAAAAGTAAAGAGCAGGACCTGACCTCTGCAAGTGGCCAATCAATGTTGGATATTATCATTATGGTTTTATTACCCAGGTCATTATTCAGGGAGTCAGATCTTGGTGGCAGCACTTTAGGGAAATGGAGAAAGCCTCTGATTTTAGGAGAATTTGGAATAGCAGAGCAGAGCACAAGAGCCCCAGGTTCTAGGTTTGAGAATAAAACAGGATTAGGATGGGGAAACAAAACTCAAGAAGGCCCAAGGCAGAAAGGCATTCAGGAGAACTGGGCCAAACCACCAGGGAGAAGGAGGGAGAGGGGCAAACAGGCAGAAAGTGACAGAATAGGCTTTCCCAGGGTTGACTGTGGTTAAGAGATGCAATTAGCAGAGAAGAGAACACAGGAGAAGATTGTGGGAGGCCAGAAAGCATCCCCATGCCTACGTTGGCTGGTACCTTTAAGAAGGCAACCTCTTCACCCTCCACTTCACCTGCCCCCCTTTCCTGGTCACTCATCTCTCTTTCCATCTCTGCCATGGCACCTCACTCTTCCCTTGGGTTCTACCACCACAAATCTCGTCCTTCTCACTGCTACTGCTTATTCCTTCTTAAATTCAGCACACTTTCTGAGCCAGACAGTGATTTTAGATTTGTCTACACGTGATGCTTTGGCCTCTTTCCTCCTTGGAAAGGTGCCTTAAAGATAATTCTGCAACCTGGACCCTGGAACTTCTCCTCTGGTACCTGCACACAGTTCACTCTAGAAGACAAAACTAGGCCTATTAGTCATTAAAACCCAGATATGAGAGGGATGACTTAATTCTAAGACCCACCCAATAGAAAACCAAGACTTTCATATCTTGCTTGAGAATTGGCTCAAAATCAAAGCAGGGCTAAGCCTGTGGGTGGAGGCATTAGTGGCCTCATCTGGAAAATGCTGGAGATGAAAACAAGTAGAATTAATAAAGTAGGAGACCAATGTTGTATAATTTCAAATCCTTAGGTAGAAAAACAAATACCTATTTCTGTCAGTTAGGGTTCTTGGTTGCAAGCAACAGAAACAGCCTCTAGTTAACTTAAATAGAAGAGTTTATTGGATGGATGTGAAGCTTTACCAAAGAGATGTGAAAGAACAGCTGAAGAGTCTGTTCAGACAGGGTCCTTTTCTGAAATCCATGTCTCTGTTAAGAAAATGGTCCCCAATCGTATTTCTGTACTTTTTCTCTTTATTCAAGAGGCCAGTTCTTGGAAGAGGAGGAATTGTCCAGACTTGAATTACATTTCTACGTCTTCCTATCCACAGCCAATTGACAATTTCTATCAAGTCTGTACGCAATGGAACTTGGTAGTCCCCCAGACCAAACTTGGGATGTACTTACCCAAATGGAGAATGAAGGCTGAGGAGGCAAATACTATAGATGTCTACCATCTAATAAATAACCTTCCCATTTTCTAACCTATGGCTTTGGGAACATTTCATGAGGATCTATAAGAATGCTTCCTTCTGAAAACCCTTTCAATTGTGGAGATCACGACAGTAATGCAGTCCCCAATGTTGGATGCTCGAGCTGAGAATTTGGAGTGGATTGACAGAAGTAATAATTAAAAGTCACTTAATCCAAATATAAATCATAGTCCGGATTTTTGAAATCTAATTTGCTTTTATTTCTTTAATTATGATTTTATTGATTTCTTAAAAATCAAGAACATATTCACATATTCGTGCACCTTCCTCCATCTGCTGCCTGGAACATGGATGTCTGCATCTTAAATCACAGATGCCGCCATTCTGGATCATGAAGGCAAACCCTGGGATGACAGAACAGTGCACCAGAATCCGGTGACTTTATAGAACAGGGACATTACGCCAGCCCTGTTTTGTATTGCTCTGATGTTTATGTAGTAAAGAAAGAAGCCTGGTGGTGCCTGTGGCTCTAAGGAGCAGGGCGCCGGCCCCATGTGCCGGAGGTGGTGGGTTCAAACCCAGCCCTGGCCAAAAACTGCAAAGAAAAAAGAAAAAGAAAAAGAAAAAAAGAAATAAGCCACTCTTACTTGGGATTTTTCAGTTATAGCCAAGCTTAATTCTGAATGATTCCCTAAGGCTACACTACCAATTAGTGTTCCCAAAGCCTGAGTTCAACTCAATTCCAGGGCCCAGAAGAGGGGAAGACAAGAAAGGCAGCCAGAGTGTAAAATGTAAGGAGGGCTTTGCTTTCAGTGTTGCGCACACACTGACTCTGTATTTGTATAACCCTGAAAGTAGGGGGCTCCTTAAATTTTGCCCCTGGGCATCTGGTTTTCCCCAGATGTTCAGCTGGGTCAGCCTCCAAGGCTCAAGTTCTTCAGCCACACTGAAAGGACAAGACCTATGATTGAATCAACTGACTGCTACATCACCACCATAAGAAAGTAACTGGCCTTAGTCACAAATTTAAGGAATACTATGTTTGATATTGACTATGAGATGTAAGAGTCAAAAACTTTCTGAAATCTCCATTCCCATAACACTCCTGCTGTTCTGTGAGCTAGCTTTTATCATTAGCTGCCGGGGGGGTGAAAAACTCTTCAAAAAAAACCTCACCCTCCCACCCACTTTCCAAGCAGGCAGTCTTGTTTATATATCATTTCTCCCAGATGAATCATTTTTAGAGAGAGTACAGCTTCCACTTGTCCATGAGAAACGTTCAAAACAATTTTTTCTACTCCACCTAAAACCCCCGGAGTAACAATAGACATTCAAAATAAGACTCTATTTGTCAGCCTCTCAAAGTCAGGGAACAAATGAAAGTAACCATGTGCCGTCAAAAATCATTTTTAAGAGAAAAAAACAAAAGCAAACCCTTTCTATGATGGATTATTTTTTCGAGTCCTCGTCTTCTTCAAAATTGGCTTTTGAATTATGCTTCCTGTAGAAGCTTCTGTCCTTCCTCTTGCCTCTGGTTCCAAGGTGTCATTTTCACAGGAAGCTTCCTGAGGCCTGTGCAGAGTTATCATGGTGTGGGGGGGGGATGTAGAGGATTGGTTTGGGGTCACAGTTCAATTGCCTTTTGCATCTTAGAGGCTGGAGTCTTACGGGAAAGTTTAGGGGGAAATACAGTCATTTCTTAATGTTGTGTTTATTTGATAAGCTGAATTTATGTTATCATCCACAAAGAACTTCTGAAGAAATATATTTTCTGCAGAATCACTACCAAATTCTCAGGAACAGAGATAAGACAGGGCAAAGGCAGTGGCCAGACATGGCCATGTAAATGGAGATGTGGTCTGGTCCATATCAGAGGCTGTCCCAAAGTTTTACATTAATTTTTTTTTTTTTTTTTTGAGACAGAGCCTCAAGCTGTCCCCCTGGGAAGAGTGCCGTGGCATCACAGCTCACAGCAACCTTCAACTCCTGGGCTCAAGCGAGTCTCCTGCCTCCGCCTCCCAAGTAGCTGGGACTACAGGCACCCGCCACAACGCCCGGCTATTTTTTGGTTGCAGCCATCATTGTTGTTTGGCGGGTCCGGGCTGGGGATTCGAACCCGCCACCTTAGGTGTACGTGGCTGGCGCCTTAGCCGGTTGAGCTATAGGCGCCGAGCTGTTTTACATTAATCTTTAGAGTCCCCCGTCAAGATGAATATTTTTATCTCCATCTTCCAGGTAAAGTGAAGCTTTGAGAGCTTAAGTAACTTGCCCCAGATCACAGAGCAAAGCGTGACAAGCAGAAAACCAAGCTCAAGAGAATCTTCTACATTTGCCTTCTTGCCAGTGAAAGCTCAATCGATTTCTTATTAGAGGACAGATCAGCATGGGGTGAGGAGTTAGGAAACTGAGGATCTTGTCCCAGCGTGGGGACTGGGGGACAGAACAGTCCACGTCCCTGGGCCTCAGTGTTCTCGCCCATGTGATGAGCGAGTAGAACTAGGTGGTCCTTAAAGCGCTTCTGCTCTCTGAGAATCTAAGTTTCCAGGCCTGCTTTTATCAACAGCGTCCATCAAAAGAATCGAAATAACAGGAAGGGTGAGCCACAGGCAGGATCCCTCCCTGTGGGTCAGGAGTCCAGGAAAGGCCGGAGACAGCCGCTGTGGGAGACAGGAGCTTAGCTCGGTACGCGTTGCACTCTCTCATTTTCTCCTCACCTTCTCCAGCCCCTGCCTCCACCATCTAGGGACCCTGTTCTTGGCCTAGCCACCTCCAGCCGTCACCTCCTCACTTGTAGCACCCCCAATGGGCCTGCCTGGATGCCCGCAATGCTGGTTAAAGGGTGTACCTGGTTTAGTGAATGGTGACAAGGGGCTCCTCCAACCCAGGTACACACGGCCCCCCATCAGGACATGCGGCTTAGCAAGCAGAACAGGGGCTGATTTTAGCTTCTGCCTTTTCGACGTGGCTACCTGTGCTGGTATAGTGCACAACTCACACAACTCTATGTGGCAGCCCTGGAGCTGGGCCAGCTGGTGATTCACTGGATGGTATTTCATTCATCCAATTACACATACCAGAGACGAACCCAGAAGACATATTTGACCGTTTTCTTTCCTTGACCTCCCATGTTCAGCCATTCATATAATCAAGTTAGCTCCTATTTATCCCTCAGATTCCCCATTGCTCTTCACCCGCACCCTAGTCGAAAGAACATCATTCTTCCTCTGAAATTCAACACTAGCTTCCTAACTAGCCTCTCCCCACTCATTCTGCCCTGATTTGTGTTCGTTTCCCATTACTGCAGCCAGAAGACATGTGGACTCAACTATCATAATTTAACACTGAGAGTTAGCAGGTTGACAGTTAAATATATATACATATATAGCCATCCCTTCTTCCTGTTTAAAGTTCTCAGTGGCTTCTCAAGACTGAGGATAAAGGCAAAATTATTCAACTGGACCTCCTGTACCACCAGACCCTTCCTCCTCTTTGAGCTGCATATTGCACCCCCGTCCTGTCATCTCTCTGCTGTCCAGCTCTTCCAGCTCCCCTGGAGATTAGCTCAGGCATGTGTTCCTTTCTCCCCCTAGAACACTGGTCTCTGGGCTGTGTCTGGGGCTAAGCATCACATCTCAGTGAGGCCCGTGCTGCTTCTCCTGACGTGGCCGACTCCCCTTACAAGTCCCCCAGCAACAAGAGCCTGCATCCCTCTGCAGCATTGCTACAGCTACATTGCACACCTATTTATGAGATCACTGATACTGCCTCTCAGTCCAAAGGACTGTAAGTTCCATGAGAGGGTACCTGGCCTCATCTTTACATCGCCAGCTGATAGTCCAGGCTTGATGAATAAATGCTGAATGAACGCAGGTTTGCCTGGCTTGGAGAAACCAATATCTAGCACAACCACCCTCTGACAATTTTCTGTGAGTTTTTCCTTAGGTGTCTAAAAGCAAAGAGAAGAGCAAACCATACAACATTAGCAACTGGCAGAGAGCTTCCTCATGACCAGCCACCTCTGAATGCATCTTCTACGAGGCATTGTGGTTAACTAGTTCCCAGCAAATATTTGTTGAATCAGTGGATAAAAGGCAAACATCTAAGGCCTGAATTAGATGCGACATCAGCTAGGAAGCCATATCTAATGTGTACCAGTCTCAAGAGACAATGTCCCTGCCCCCTACATGTTCAAAGCCTCTTATCCCTCCTTTGTTGGTGTCACCTTTTATCTTGCATTTGAGTTACTGGGTATTTATCTCATCTCTTAGAGCACACTGGAATCATCTACGTATCCTTGTTCCTACTCTGACTTTCTGTGCTCCAACTTCGGGCACAGTGTCTATCTCATAGTCGGTGGTGCTCAGTTAAGGTGTTGGGAGTAAGGGAATGAATGAATGAATGAATGAATGATAACTAATGCCTGCACCCCTCTCTTTCAGGGGTGCCCACCATGAGTCTGAATGCATTTCAGGAGACTTTCCCGAATCGACATTCCTTTCAAAAAGGACTACTTAGGACATTTGCGGTTACTTTGAACTAATTGATTATCTATCATCAATTAAGATGCCATTGCGGAAAGCTTGGTTTTTGTTTCCTTCTCCCACCAGGCATGTTCAGGTCCAGATGATATGGACAGCTTTCTGATTCCAATCTGATTCAAAACTTCTAGTGCCAGATATGTGCCCCACTCAAAATCCAACTAAGTCCTCAGTACCCCCCATATATCACCTTGCAGATATATATATGTGTGTATATATACACACATACACATGCATATATGTCCATATATAAAAGAGGTATATGCCTTTATTATATGGAAACTCAATTTAATAACTGGTTTTAATTTCCTTGAGTATCTTTTTTTCTACCAAATTGAAAATACTGATTAGTATATAGAAAATACAACCTCTTACCAAAGTATCTCACGAATGGAAGAAAAAGTATCCAATGTACACAGCCCTATTTTGAAACTAATTTATAGCTTTCATAAAAAAGATATAACCTAATTATAGCCTTAGAATATGGGGAGGGGGGAGGGAGAGGGGAGAGGAGGGAAGTGGATGGGTGGAGGGAGAGTGATTGGTGGGGTCACCTCTATGGTTTATCTTACAAGGGTACAAGTGAATCTTTTGCATGAATGTCTTAATAACTAAGAAAATGACATGAAGGCTGCATTAACCAGTTTGATGAGAGTACTTCAAATTGTATATGAAAACACCACACTGTACTCTGTGATTGCATTAATGTACACAGCTATGATTTAATTAAAAAAAAAAAAAAAAGAAAGAAAGTACAACCTTCCTTTCACATGTCCTGATGGAGATGCAGTATAGATGATTTGGCAAGTTGATGCGAGCCTCAGCTCCTTTGTTACCATGAGTTGCCGTTAGAATTTTAATAGTGATACTGAAATATGCCTTTGAGATAATGAGTTTTAAAGGGGGGAGAGGCCTCAAGAGTTATTTGGTCTACATGTCCCCTTTACAAGAGATAAAACTTGAGTCCAAGGAAAGGAAGTGACTGGCCATGTGAGTCATGGAGTTGAGATCCAAACTTAGGTCTTTGGAGTCAAACCACTTACTCATTGGACCCCTAGGATGTGCCAGACCTTATCACTGGTTCTTTTGGAGGACAAAATTTTGCCTCCTCTGAAGAAAACCAAAAGAAGACACCTCGATATGGGATTTAAAAGACATGGGGCTAAGAGAAGGGAGACCCAAGCTGGACCATGGGCACAGCTAATGGTGGGATGTGGGCAGATTCTTTTTCATGCAGGCCTCACCTGCTCTAGGTAAACGAACCCAGAATTGTCTGAGGTCTGATCAGCATATGCATCCTCCCCTCAGGGTTTCAGGAACATCAGCTTCTTGGGAGCTCAACAGGCCCATAGGTAATGGAGCTCCAAGAAGGCCCCAGAACCCAAATTTCAGTTCTTTTCTAAAAACACCTCAGGAATGGTGTATCAAATATATTTTACAGGTGAGAAAACTAGGCTCAGAAAGCTGAAATGATTTGTCCCAAGACCTCTCAGCGAATAAGAATCCCAGACCCATCTGACCCTGAGTGGTGGATTTGAGACGGAGAGAAGGCAAGTGCTAAGGAGAATTCCAGACAGGATGCATCATCTGCTCCCAGACCCTCGTCCTCCACACATACCCCCACCCGCTCCTTGAGTGCCTAGACCAACACCTTCTCCAGTTTGACCGACCACACAAATCATCTGAGAATCTTTTGAAAATGTAGGATCTGGGCTCGGCGCCTATAGCTCAACCGGCTAAGGCGCTAGCCACGTACACCTAAGGTGGCGGGTTCGAATCCCCAGCCCGGACCCGCCAAACAACAATGACGGCTGCAACCAAAAAATAGCCGGGCGTTGTGGCGGGCGCCTGTGGTCCCAGCTACTTGGGAGGCTGAGGCAGGAGACTCGCTTGAGCCCAGGAGTTGGAGGTTGCTGTGAGCTGTAATGCCACAGCACTCTACCCAGGGGGACAGCTTGAGGCTCTGTCTCAAAAAAAAAAAAAAAAAGAAAATGTAGGATCTGGCTGAATAGGCCTGGCTGGTAGGGCCTGAGAGTCTGCAGATTCTGAAATTTTCAGGTGATGCAGTTACCCCAAGTCCTGGGACAACGTGGCTTCCTAAAACATGACTTAGTTTTCAGCAGCCCCATCCCCAGATTGTCAAGCAACGAAGTCTGTAAGGTGAGAGAGGACAGCCCTAAATGGGTAGGGAGGGGGCAGGATGCTTGTTTAGTTATCAGTCACTGAACATCTTACTGCGTGCTGGGTGTCATGCTGAGGCCTTCACAGGTAGCACCACATTTAATCCCCTCTGTAACCCAGTTAGCGGGTACAGGGGCTCACTTTTTGCAGGTGAGGAAGCAGACTCAGAGTTTAGGCCAAGTTCATACAGTTCCAATTCCAAAGCTCTCACTCTTCCCCACAATGACAACTTCCTCCAAAATGAAACAGTCTACCTTATAATCTGAGCAAGTCTGAATGGCACTTTTGAGTGGGAAGTGGTAGGCTAATGTGGACATCACCAACCCAGCAACAAGGTGCTAAAGTCCATCTCAGACAGATGTTGATCCACTTATTAGAGGACTGTGCAAAGGATTCATTTACATAGCTTGGGTTAAAGAACAGAAATGACTTGCAAACTGAACAATTAAATAACAGTTACATAAACATAGAATATTAAGTAATGGGTGTAATCCTTAGGCAGTGGGTATACAGATTCCACATAGGATATTTTCTAGTAGAGCATGATCTGATTTTTGTTAGAAAAAAGGCATATGTGTGTGTGTGTGTTTGCGTGTATGTGTGTGTGTATGTGTGTGTGTGTTTGCATGTGTGTGTGTGTTTGCGTGTGTGTGTATGTGTGTGTGTGTTTGCGTGTGTGTGTGTGTGTGTGTGTTTGCACAAAGGAAAAAGATTGGGATGAGGTACTCAAAAATGTTAATATCAGTAACCTTCGGATGAACTTACTCATATTCTTTTATTTTCTCTTTATACTTATCTATTACTTCACTTTTTCTGCAGCAAAGCTGTATCATTTGTATAACTTTTATAAAAAATGAAAAAATAAAAATAAATAAATAAATAAATAATGAAAAAATAAACATGGAAGAGAAGTCAGAGAATAGATGGAAAGGGGCAGATATCAGCTCAAAGCATAAAGCTAGAATATTGCAACAGTTTGAAACTGGGAAATTAGGCTGACACTTCAATCTCAGCCCGGGCCAGTTAAACAACAATGACAACTGCAACAAAAAATAGCCAGGTGTCATGGCAGGCGCCTGTAGTCCCAGCTACTTGGGAGGCTGAGGCAAGAGAATCACTTAAGCCCAAGAGTTTGAGGTTGGTTGCTGTGAGCTGTGATGTCACGGCACTCTACCCAGGATGACATAGTGAGATTCCATCTCCAGAAAAGAGAGAGAGAGAATAGAAAGGAAAGCAAAAGACCCGTAAGATTTAGATAAATAAATTATTTACTTTTCCTTTAGGAGTAAAAAGGCTTTCCTTAAAAAATAATATAAAACTGTTATATGGCCCACTCCAAAATACTATATATGCAGTCAATAGACCATTGACCAACTGGGGGAAGTATTTGTTATGTAACAAATAAATAGGATTAATTTTCTAAATATACAAAATGTTCTTATAACTCAATAGAATAATTGGCAAAGGACATGAGCCACAGTTCCAAAGGAAAAAGAGAAAAAGCACAGGGGGTTTGGGGGGTTGGGGGGATCCTAGCTACAGAAGCATTTAGGAGGGGGCACAGCTTGCCCAGGGTCTACCACGGTCACTAGTGTTTCATGTACTTGTCAAAGTAGAAGTTCAAACCAGAGCAGAACAGGAACAATTCCATTAGTCACATCTAACCACTAAGGGTTTCATCAGGTGCTCAGTGGGAAGATGGGAAATTCGTACCAGAGGCCTACTGTGCACAATTCGTAATTGGTTATGTATAATTAGGCTTCAGAACTGCATAAAAAAACCACAGGAAGAAGGGAAATGAAATGGCACCAAGGACGAGAAGGGTGCTGCTAAGGGGACTTGAATCCCAGCTCTTCCTCTGGCTGTATATCCTTGGGCAACCTTGTTATCTTTTCCTCACCTGTAAAATGGACAACATAAATCCTATTTATAATGTTTTTCTGGGGAGGAATCAGATCACATATGTAAAGCAGCGCTCATACCTCGCGCTCAGTTAACAGTGATTGTTATTACAATTTGTATAGGGGCTGGAATGGAGCTGACTCGACCAGCCCCCTGCATGGTGCTAAGTACAGGGTCAGTCCTCCCTGGCTACTGGGTTAGGGGCAGACACCCAGCGGTGTGGTGACAAGGGTGGAGCCTGGCTCGACAGTCCCACCCAAGTTCAGCCCTATACCAGCACCAACTCCCACATAGGGAAACTCTGTTTTCTCATTTAGGGAGAAGGCCGATGATCCACACTGTGAATCAACTTAAACGTGCCTTTGGGAAGACACTCTGAACAGGAAAGCGTCGGCCTCAGCCTGCCTTCCCGTTCGCAGATCCTAGTCCTCCAGGCAAGCCTGTGCAGCAAAGTTCATCTCACAGACGTCTTTTTCATCTCCTCAGTCCATCCATCTAGGGACACTGAAGACAATCCCAGACCTAGAATCCAGTGGGTAGCCTGCCCAGGACCAAATGGTACACAGCCTAGTGCATGATACTAAGCTCGAGCTGACTGGACGGCTGTGGGAGACTGAGAGTATCCCCTAAACTCTCGTATTCCCCAGGCCTTCATTGCTGACCAGAGCAGGACCCGGCATGCCAGGGCCAGTTAGCACTTCCCCACTTCGGAGCATGTTCTGAGTGCTGAGCCTTTGCTGACGTATTTTCTGTGCATTGCTTCAGTGAATCCTCATATCAGATCTGTGAGATAGTTATTCTCATCTTCTTTTTATAGATAGAGAATCTGAGGCTTCTAGAAGGTAAATACAAAAGTTAAGTAGTTTATAGTTCATATACGATGGAGCAGGGTTTCGAACCCAAGTTGATCTGACTTTAATACTCCGAGGCCTCTCTAGGAATTATTTTGCAGATGAGCCTTAAGAAGTAAAATGACCCACCCACAATCACACAGTCAGTAGGTACCAAACTGGGATAAATCTCTCCGAGTCTAAAGTCAGGCTCTCCCCATGAAACCAGGCTGCTTTTCCTATTTGCCTAGAGCCCAGAGCCTGCTGCTGTCTGCTGCCCGTTGGTGGGTAGCCAGGATCCATGCCTAACACTTCTTTTTTTTTAGAGACAGAGTCTTACTTTGTCACTCTTGGTAGAGTGCCATGGCATCACAGCCCACAGCAACCTCCAGCTCTTGGGCTTAGGCAATTCTCTTGCCTCAGCCTCCCAAGTACCTGGGACTACAGGCACCCGGCAGGATGCCTGGCTATTTTTTGTTGCAGTTTGGCCAAGGCTGGGTTTGAACCCACCACCCTCGGTATATGGGGCCAGCGCCCTTCTCACTGAGCCACAGACCCTTTCCCTAGGGGCTGTGTTCCAGAGTCTGTCCTTGCTAATGGACACCTAGTGTAGATGGATGTATCTTCCCCAAAGGTGACAGACCCCTGCTTGCACTGGAGAAGTTAAGCAAGAATTCTCACTCCGTACACATCTACCGCACGCTTGAACCTTTGAGAATGAGACACCAGATTAACCCATCCCCTCCATTGCTGTTTTGGGTGTTGTTAGCTGCCCTCCTTCTAAACTGGCTTGAGGGGGACCAGGAGGTTAGTCCCCCTCCTGCCTTACCCAGTCTCCTCCTCCTGCTCACTCAGGTATGCGAGGAACCATAATGCCCGCACTCTAGCCCGACTCCTGATGATGCCAGCTGTTATCTGTTATTACATTTGTACCTCTCTGACTATAAAAGGAACATGGTCATTGTGCTATTTCCCATAGCCCATGGGAAATAAGCTCAGGGAAGGGAGCTTGTGATAAGCCCATGCTCCCCACAGCTGCACTGCAGAGGCCTAAAGGGGCTGCAGTTGTGGGTGGAGTATTGTAAGTGGCCTAAATACAAATTTAAAATCCGACTGACGTTTTCAAAGGATGCTACCACTGGATCAATCTCCAGGGAAAAGTTCCCATTCAAGCCGAGGGACTGGACAGAGGAAAAGCAGACTAAGAAACAGAATATTTAAACACTTCAAACCATTTCCTTGGAAAGCTTTCTGCATCTTGTCGGAGGAGCGAGTCATCTTCCTGTGTGCAATGTTCAAAGCTCACTTCCGGTGAGTAATGAGAGGGGCATCCAGGCCCGGCGGCAGCCACAGGGCACGTGGTAAAACCCACGGTGTACAGCTTCCTTACAGACAGCAGAGGTGCTGCCTCCTGGGCCCATAACTCCAGGCTCCCCTCCAGGCCACAAGACAACCAGGGTTTCTATGGGGTGTATGCTGGTGGCACCTGCCAGCTCTCTCTCCAGCACATCTACGGTGACTCACAGCAGGCTCACACTGGTGCCTTCCCCGTGCATCTCAGTGCAGGCTCTGTTGGCTGACATTCGTGCCAGTCCCTAGAAAGGTCTCTGGTGCAGGCAGCAGTCACGTGTTGGAGAGCTGCAAGGACCCAGCCTTAGCTCAGAAAGGGCAAAACACAAGCCAGTGCAAACCCTGTGTGTCATGCGTGGGCCTGGGTACATCGGCAGCCTGGGGAATGTGTGCCAGGAGGTCTCGGAGGAATGCTCACTGTGCATGCCAAAGGGCACCGATCCCCTAGGCCAGCGATGGCATTTCAGGAGAGAGAAAGAAGGAAAAGAACCTGCTTTTCTGAAGCAGCAAATTTGGCAGGACAATGAGACTTGGAATAAGAGAAACTCCCATCCCACCTCTGATTCAGGAGCCTTCAAATGACCCTGCAGAAACAGCCTGCAGGGGGGGTGGTGGAGAAGTTATCATTTCCACTTCACACACGAGGAGACTGAGCTCCAGGGAGGATACACACACAGTTGCTGTTTACTGGGGCTACACTGCCACACAGGTCACATGGATAGTCAGTGGCTCTGGGGGATTCGAACCCCCATACATCAGGCTCAACAGTTATGCTCTTAGCTACTTCAAAATTCATTTTGTTCTGAGAATTTGTTTGGGAGGGGGGAGGACAGAATCTCAGTTTGTCTCCTGGGTAGAGTGCAGTGACAGCATAACTCACAGCAACCTCAAATTCTTGGCCTCGGCTCGGCGCCTATAGCTCAACCGGCTAAGGCGCCAGCCACGTACACCTAAGGTGGTGGG
>NW_003852461.1:5649313-5659309 GCF_000181295.1 Otolemur garnettii | reverse complement strand
AAAAAAAATTCTTGGCCTCAAGCAATCCTCTTGCCTCAGCCTCCTGAGTAGCTGGAACTACAGGCACCTGCCACAATGTCTAGCTGTTTTTAGAGATGGGTCTCGCTCTTGCTCAGGCTGGTCTCAAACTCTTGAGCTCAAGCAATCCACTAGTCTTGGCCTCCCAGATTGCTAGGGCTACAGGTGTGCACCACAGTGCCTGGTCTTGTTCTGAGAAATTTATATTGAAAGTCACCTGTGTTTAATACCCGCAACCCAACATGCTAGGTGGATATTGATAAAAAGAAAAGAAACAAGGGAAATAGTCCCAGCTTTGCTGCTTTCTGTGTGACATTGAGCATGTTACTAATAACCGCCCCCCACTCCGAGCCTCAGTGTTCGATTCTGGGATCACTGGGATGAGTTTATCGCAGAGACTTTTGTGCCATTTCTCTCATTGACCCTGAGAAAGTATAATTTTCTTGTTCAGTCATCGTTCATTGATTCCTTCAACCTTTTGTATCTCACCGCCCGCTTGAACCTGTCATTGGACTTCCACGGCACACTTAAATTAAAAAGAGAGGGAGAGAGATAACAAAACAACAACAACAATAACAACCAAAAAAAAGAGTCAAAAAAAGGAATATACTTATAGTGCTTTTACCCTCTTTTGAGAATAATTTAATTAATGGCCTTTAAAAATGTTCACAGCATACTGGTTAAAAAGCCCTGCTCTATACACGTCTGCTAACTACTCCTCCTCAGGAGCCAACAGGCACGAGGGCAGGGGGATAAGTAAGACAGGACCCTGCCTTCAGAGCAGTCAAAGTAGTTTCTGGTGGGGAAGAAAGGCTTCCAAAATTAGTCATGTGGCCATGCGTAGGGCCCAGCGCTCGCCTTCCCAGAGCCCGAACACTGAGAGGTACGGAGACTGAAACAGGTGCTCAGGAGGCACCCAGGACACAGGCAGCAGTGGCCTGCCAGGAGAGCAGCGGCTAACTCTCTAGTTTTCATCTGTGAACTGTGGCTACTCTCTTGTCTTTAGGGACTTTTTC
The DNA here is from genome assembly GCF_000181295.1 of Otolemur garnettii. Classification (NCBI taxonomy): domain Eukaryota; kingdom Metazoa; phylum Chordata; class Mammalia; order Primates; family Galagidae; genus Otolemur; species Otolemur garnettii. The sequence continues at coordinate 5,658,275 of NW_003852461.1, read as the reverse complement.
ACTGCCCAGCATCATTGGGTAACTTACCAGAAGAGTCCTGAGAGCATTTTAATCCAATCTCTCATTACAAGTTGGAAAGCTGAGGCCCAGAGAGGTGACAGTCACAGGAAGGAAGGAGAAGAAACAGGATTTAGACCCAGACCTTTAGGTTTCTGGGACTTGCTAATTTTCAACACCTATGAGATACCCAAATCTTCTCCTGGTTTATCCCACCACCTCCATTCATGCCCTAGTCTACAGCTTCCCTCAACTGGTGTCACACGCAAGACAGGAACTCTGAATAAATACAGAACTACTCATTGATATGCTTGAAATTAAAGAAACGTCAGTTTTTTGTTTCATGTTCAAAAATCTCCAGAGTAAGGACCTTTATTTATCAAGCTGAAGTACTCAAGTCTCAGCTAACTTTCATGTCACTTGTATTGAACTAATGCTAGTTTTGGGCCTGGGGCCTTGTGAAGCACATATAACTCACATGTCTCTTGACCTAATAAAATACTGTGACCCCAAGGAAAAAAATATTTTTCTTGTGTGGCCGTGAATGTGAGATGAATCTCTTTTCTAAAGTGTAATAAACAGGAAAAGTGCTGATCGAGGATTCAGGGAGCACAAGTTCAAAGATCAGCTTTGTAACTAGGCCACCTCTCAAGGCCCCAGTCAGCTAGTGAGAAGCCTGAATCCAGCAGGAGCTCCATGAGGGCAGGAACGTGGTCCAAGGCCTGGACCACGTGCAGCACAGAGTAGGGACTCAACACACATGAAGCATCTTTGGAGTCACTAGCATTCAGAGAATAGGAGTCCATGAAATCCTTTCCAAAATCTAAAGTTCGTCTCTGCTCCTGTGTTCCCCTCCCTTTTGGTGGGGGGATGACTGCCTCCCCACCTCGCCCGTCTCTTAGCAACCATGTGGAAGAGTTGACTGTTCTGAAGCAGTTCTCAGGTTGCGTGACCTGGCAGCTGTGAATTATTCTGTGTACTCTAATATTATCGTTTCGGCATCACTCCCCCTCTGCTGTCACTCCTGGGCCTCCTGCTCAGAACCACCCGCTCAGCTCCTCTGCTCACTTGTTGCTGAAAACACACCCTGAGTCCGCCTACCCTCCCCAGCTTGCTTGTGCAAGAAAAGAGAAGACTGGATGCCCTCAAGCAGAGTATTAGATGTTATTGAAATGTCAGGAGCCCAAGTGTGCGGTGAGGAGGGGCAGACAATTGGCCGTGCTTAGGATCGCCAGTTTGGAACCTGTAAATACTTCTGAGGGTCTTCTGTGGGTCACTTCATTGTGCAATGGATTAAGCACATTTCTTTTAAAAACAGAGAATAATCTCTATTATTTATTGAGCACCTACTGTGTGTCAGGCAATTTCCCACAGTCTTCCCTGATTAATCTTTGCAACAACACTAGGAATACTCCCTTTTACAGATAGGGGAACTGAGGCTCAGAAATGTCCATTAACTTCTCGAGGTCACATCACCAGTACTGGATCTGGGCCTTCTATTTAATTCTACTATCTCTAGTTTTAAAATTTAGAAAAATCAGCCGGGCGTGGTGGCTCACGCCTGTAACCCTAGCACTCTGGGAGCTAGGAAGGGTGGATTGTCCTGAGCTCACAGGTTTGAGACCAGCCTGAGCAAGAGCAAGACCCCATCTCTAAAAAAATAGCAGGGCATTGTGGCGGGTGCCTTTAGTCTCAGCTACTTGGGAGGCTGAGGCAAGAGAATTGCTTGAGCCCAAGAGTTGGAGGTTGCTGTGAGTTATGATGCCACAGCACTCTACCAAGGGTGACAGAGTGAGACTCTGTCTCAAAACAAACAAAAAAAATTTCAAAAAATCTGAAAAGTGTTCTGAAGGACCCACTGAGATCAACCTAGCAGAGGACGGAAAAGAATGGCTGTAGAGACCATCCAGTTTTTTCTCCACTTACTTTATTTCTACGTCTAAGACCAAAATAACCCATTTTCTGCTGCTCCAGTACAGAGAGCTGACACTGGACATTGGGAGTTATGAGACAGTGCTTAGCAATAATTAGGTCACAGGAAGTTCAATTGGAATGGACCTTCCAGCCCATTTAATCTAGCCCTGATATTTTATAGGAGCCCAGAGAACTTAAGAAGGTCACCCATCTAATTAGTGAGTAGCAGAGCCAGCCTTGTCCAGCACCAAATCCTACATTCCTTATCTGCAAAAGAAGGGGGTGGGGGCAAGAACACCTGCTCTCAAGGCTGTGGCTGTGGGGACTATCGTCAGGGTGCTGGGCCAGGTCAGTGTCTGACCCATGGCAGGCCCTCCACCCGGTAGATGCTGCCGGCTGTGCTGCTCTCTGACCCTCCGTCTCTCTGTCTGTAAACGAGGTTGGCCAGGGCCCTTACCTCATACGTCTATTGAGAAAATCAAATGAGCTCTTAGCTGTGGCAGAGCTTGGTGGTGTCTGCTTACTCTTCCAGGGCTGTGCAGTATGGTGCTGCAGGCCTTCCTAGGGGATTTCCCTGCTGGACAACATCAGAATGAGGTTGACAGTGTCTGCCCCTCTTCTTGTTATGGACAGTTATGAAGAGGAGAAAGGGGAAACACAGAAAAATTAAGACCCTGCATCTGCATGTGTTTCTCTTCTCAATTTTCTCTTCTTAGCATTGCCAGGACCTCCCTGAAGCTACAGGCTCCTCCTCTCCACAAGGAAGCCCATCCACTGGGAGGACACAGAAGGATTGGCTTTGGCTGGACATACATGATGGTGCTTCCAGGTAAAGGGCTCAGAATTTAGGAGCCGTCTGCAAGCACATGTGAGTCAGGAACCTGGAGAACTCTGGGCTTTGGTCAATGCTCTGCGAGCCTGGATTGCACATCAGGCAATAAAGGGCAAGTGGAGCCAGGGCCACCCCACTCCGGATTCCCCAGAGTGTGTCCATCTGGGGACTCTATGGCCTCCCAGCTTTAGCATCTCTGCTGGCTCCCTTCTGCGGACGAAAGCAACCCTTCCCTTTTTACCTTGCTTTTTCCAAACTCCAAGTTATTCAACGTCTTTTGAAGGCTGCACCATTGGGAAGGGCGAGTGGGAGGTGAGGAAGTAGAGACAGTTGTGTAGACAATTACCACAAGGAGTCTGGCTGTGAAAAGATTGAAGGAGAATGGGACCAGGGGAGAGCTGCGATTGAAGGTGATTTTTTTTTTTTTTTTGAGGGCTGAAATTTGTTCTAAGGTGGAAGAGACAGAGCTTATTTAAATGCTTTGGGGTTGGAGCGAGTCGAGAGGAAAAGTCTGCAGGTTTAGGAGCCAAGTTAAAAGCACAAGGCCCTGAGAAGGCAGGAGGGGTCAGGTGCAGAGCTCAGGACCTTGCCCAGGAAGAGGGACTTCTGTGCTGTCACGGTAGGAGACAAGGGAGGCACACCGGAGTGAAGTGAGTGTCGCCTCTCCAGACATTCTCAGACACAGCAGGTCCCAAGGTTTGTCTCATTCTCCCCTCTTTGCCCAGCGGTGGGGGGCCTGTCCCTGACACCCCACATAAAGGCATTGACCACCTCGGCACAATCCTCCAAGGTAGCCCTTCTCACCCCTGTTTTATAGGTATGCAAACCAAACCTCAGGGAGCATAGGAACCTGCCTGTGGTTACACAACTAGTATTATTAATACAATTAGTGCTGACACTAATACAGCCCTAACCATGTGTCAGCTTCTATTCTAAGCACTTTATATTCATTAGCCTGTTTAACTCTTTGAGGCAGGTACCACTGCTATTCTGATTTTATAGATAAAGCAACAGAGACACTGGAAAATGGGTCATTTGCCCAAGGTCAAAAGCCTTCAAAGTGGACCCAGCACTTGCGCCTGGGCCGTCTGGCTCCCAGGTCAATATTCTTAACTGTCATTCCAGATCATCTCCTATAAGAAACCAAGTGCTAGAAGTTAAGTTCAAACTCTCATTTGCCTGACTCCAAAGTCCCTGCTATGCTCACTGGGTCCAGCAATGAGACTGGATGGAGGTAGATCAACCTTTAGGGTTGAATACTCTGCACCAAGATCCGATTAGGATGCCTGAGGACCAGTAACAGAAAAGCAAGTACCCTCTCAGTCAACTTCCTCCAATAATTCATTGGCCCAGACTGGGTAACGGGGATCCCCGTCTCATCTCCCTAACAGGTGGGGCGCCTCTTTGGTGGCAGCTGGCAAGACAAGGGTTGAGAATGGTTTAATTTGACCAGTCGATAGTGCCTGCTGCATCCACAGAGAGCAAAAGGGGCTCTACTAAGTCTTCATTCATTGAGTAAATCATTTGCCTAGTACCGTGTCAGCATGGGGTAGACAGGTAAGGCTCACAGTTCTCACTCTGTGAGGAGCTTACAGACTGATGCTTGGAGTAGACAGGTGAGCTTACGAGTCCATTGGGATGTGTGGTCACTCCCTAGAGGGGGGTTTGTCCCACAGGTGATGGAAACAGAGGGGGTGCCAGTGCTGGTCTAGGGGAGGAGCCGAGGGGATGGCCTGGTGAAGAATTTTCACTTTTAAGAAAAGAAGTTTGCCAGATAAACTAGGGAAATGATAAACAGAGTGCGACTCAGGCAGAGGGGACACGTGCTGAGTCAGGGGCACACAGGACAGTAGGGCAGGGTCTGGGGACCTGTTAGTAGTACCGTCTGGCTGCAGCTGCAGGGGCAGCTTGGAGGGTGGGAGAGACCCTGGGCAGATCCTGTAACCATGGGTGCTGGATGCCACGTGTAGGAATTTAATTTCTAATCTTTGCTGCCACCCTGAGAAGCTGTTCTGTCACTAGTTCCAATTTGCAAGTAAGGAAATGGCAACTCAAAGGAGCGAATGTGCCCCCATCCACAGCCGGTAAGAAACAGGGCTAGCGTTTGAACCCAGGCTGGCCTGACGCCAGTGCCTACATGTTTCCCGCTACACCATAATGACTGTCTTTGCTTCTGCCTCTAGAGCTATCACACCCTATTATGTAACCAAGAAAATAAAAAGCCTTTTTTTCTGTGGTGACAGTGGCGATGTCATTCCAGGAACTAAGATTTGTTCCCTTTACAAATGAGACTTGGGTGCGTTTCCCTCCCTCCTCATTAGAAAGGCCTGTTTCCTACCAGAATGAATAATGAGGTTGAGCCGTCTGCATTCAGCCATAGGAAGACACATAATTGTATTTCTTCCATGATGGAAGGACCAGCTGTGGCACTAATAAAAATGACTGCTTTTCAATTCTTTCAACAGAGTAAATAAAACTCCCTTGCGATTAACAGCAAATTGGTTTCCTACAGAGTTGTCAAATCTGAAGGGGGAAGACGGGAGGGGAGAGCTTGGTTAGTGGTTCTGCTCCAGCAGGGGTCATCCTCCAAGGATGCGTTACCAAGGGGCTTTGGGTAGGAAAGATAGTTTCAACTCTGTTCAGAAAATTTCCAGTTCTACCAAAATAACACTTTAATATCCTGGCAAGGGGACAGAAGGAAAAAGGGAGGCTCACAGGTTCATACCACAGACCCCGAGACGTTCAGATTTGGAATGTCAACTCTTACCCTATCTGCTTATTCATTCAATTATTCTACATGTGTTTTTTAAGGATTACTACTGATTTGTTAGTTAATTGAATATTTACTGAGTGTATATTGTATTCCAGGCAGAAGACGGGGGGCTTTGGGGAGAGGAAGACCCAGGTCTTGCCCTCAGGGTGTATGCAGTCTGAGAGGCAGACTCGTGAATAGGGTTACTGAGAGAAGATCTATGTCCTGAAGGAAAAGCAGTAGATTTTTTAATCATTTTTTCACTCTCTTGGTAAATGGGATAGAAAAATTATTTTGCTCCTACCTTTTAGCTAAAAAGTTACAAACTAAAGCCAATGATAGGTCAATCAGAAATGAAGATAACGTAGCTTTGAAATGGTCGCAGCGGAAAATGTGGTTCTATGTGCAAAATATCAGTGGATCAGACAGGATCCCGATAGGAACAGATGGGACATGGAAGCTGGGATGATTCAAAGAGAGTTTGTTACAAAGGGAGTGTTTACAAGAATGTGGGACTGATGTAGAGGCCCCCCAGGGCTATGCAGGAACCCAGGGCTGGGGCACTGGTACCGTTTCTACCCTAGATTCAAAACAGAAGGAGCTGACTACAGGGACCCAGAGGGAAGGAGCCACATCAAGAGCCTCATAGCAAGAGGAAGGGGGACTGACAGCCGAGGGTCACAGCCAGTCCAGGTGACCACACAAGGTAGACGTCAGGGAAGTAAATCCCTGCCCTCGCTCTCACCTGTCTCAAGATTTTTCCCATCTAGGAGGTTAGGGAAGACTCCCTTTGGCAGGTGGCACCTAAGCCAAATCTTTATAGATGAATGGGCATTTGATAGGTGATGAAGGAAGCGAAAAAACTTCCAGGGAGAAAAAAAAAATAGAGTAAAAGCAAAAAGGTGAGAGGTAGATTGGAAACAGACTCCAAAGAACTTTATATGTCATGGAGAAAAGTTCGCTTTTTGTACCCAGAGTATTGAGGAGCCATTGACTATTTTAAACGGGGTGACAAGCATGATCCTATTTGCATTTATAAACGGTCCCTTTGGTGGTAGCATGGAGGATGGATTGGAGAGGGGTGGATATTGCAGAAGACAAAAGCTGAAGGAGTAAATGGCAGATAAAGGGTGTGAGTCCAGAGCAGGGCCATCATGATGGAGATGGGGGGGAGGTTGAGGCACAGGCAGGAGGAAGAAATGGTGGCTGATGGAATGGGAGAGAGGCGTCCAGGCTGGTCCTCAGGTCCTGCCTAGGATGTCAGCAGAGGGCACTATTTGCCGGGATTTGAAACTATACAAGAACAATGGGCTTGGGGAGGAAACCAGAAGGCTTTGGTGAGGCCTGCTGAGTCCCATACACCTACAGGATAACTAGGCGAGATTTTCTATTGCTACTTGGTTAGGACCCTCCAATTCCCCAGAGGCCAAGAGAGCTGGGCTATGAGAGAGGTGCAGGGCACCTGAACACGGTGACGGGTCGTGGTTAGGCGCGAGAGGAACCAGGAGGAGTATGAGGAGAGAAGGGAGGGGGCTGGCTGCCACCTGGTCTCTACACCCACACTCACAGGACAGAAATGCAAGCTCCTCCTTTGCTGAGCAATTGAGAGCATTAAAAGGGGAGATTCACACGAAATGCCTTATTTGCAGAAGCAAACAAAAAACTACAAAACCCAAGAACCTTGATTTCATAATGTGTTTGGAGAGCAAAACAGCAGCTGCTTCATACTTAATGAGCAACACAATATGATCTCTGTGCTTCTTTAATTCCTAACGGGTCTGTCTCTTCTTCCTACTTGACCTACCAGGGAATACAAGATAGATGCAGCACTTGTTTTGTGTTTTACATTCCCCTAAGTACTCGTAGCACATAATCGGAATCCAATAAATATATACATATGGTGGCAAAAAACAAGAAATTTATCTGACAAAAATCTCAAGACACCAAGCTGGATAGTAGTCCCAATGACCCCCAGAGCTTCTCGGTGATGGACAAACCACTCATTCACGCAGGGCCCTGTCCCCCCTCCGCAGGAGAAACGTGAGTCATGTCCTTTCCCTGTTAGAAAATGGTGGTCCAGAGATGAGTGAAGTCAGAGTCCCTGAGAAGCAACTTGAGTAAGAAATGGGCTACATTGTTGTCCTGTTTTAATGAATTTGAAAATTATCCTATATTGTTCAAATGGCAACTGACTCATCAAAAGTGGGCGTTTGGAAGTGATAGATGGAAAGTCTGAGGATTTTCTCATTAATTAATTTGGCTGTGAAAATAAGCACTGGCCCACATTCCCAGTGAAATAAAAACAGACCCAAAGGTAACCGAGAAGCCAGGCTGGAGTGGAATGGCATAAATTCTGCCCTGGGCATGGACTCAGACGCTTGGCAGTCAAGGAATAATTTTATATATGTAATATGTCATCTATCACTTTATGTATTTTCCAAATTTTCTATAATGAGCACATGCTATTTTACAATAAAAAATTTTAGGAACACTTAAAATATTCACCATATATATGCATATAACATAAAATAAATACAGCATGCAATAAACGTAATAACAGAGATGAAAGCAAATTCTGTATTTATTTTTCTCTTAATATGTGTTTTGAGTCTAGTTGATTAATACTCCATCATGTTATTCATCCTTCATTTTGTTACCAAATAGCTGCACGCAACAGAAATCACACCTGATGAGCATACACTGGAAAGGAGACTTGCTGGGAAAATACGGGGGATTCACAAGTTCAAAGGAAAGCTTAGAAAGATAGGAAGAGGGAGCGAGTGACTGCAGGGGGTCCCACGGGAGTTACGCACCAGCTGACCCAGGCACCACTGTGACAACAGGTCACACCCACCCTAAACCATCTACTCTAATCCCCGTCCAACCAGGAAAGGGAGGCCCAGACAGCCCAGGGAGGACCGTGTTCCTGCTGGTGGTTTGAGGGGGGTAGGGAGCGCTGCTCACTGCCTCAGCCTCCCTGCGTCCAAAGGACCTGGTTGTTCAGCCACGTGAATTTCAATCGTGCTCCTAAAAGAACTGAAATGGATGGGGGACAAACGAAAACAACAGGCACCCACCACTTTTCACCCATGACTTTTCCTTAGGTATAATTTACATATAAACAGTCATGTTTTGCCCTGACCACTTGGTCAATAGCAGAGCTTAGAAAACCCTTCTGAGTGTTGATGTCATTTCTGCCTCTCTGTATCAAAAGCGAGGTCAGGTTGGTGGTGGAGCAGGAAACTTCACTGTTTGAGGGTCCCTTAAGAAAGCTGAGGGAAGGAGTAGCTTGGAGATGAGAAGATACACACGTGGTCCATCGCCGGCTTGCAAAGGGCTGCCCACCACGTTGGCTCTTCCGCTGGAGGCTACAGTTAGCCGCAATGGATGTACATTCAAGGCAGGCAAATGTCATCCCAACAAAGGGAAGAACTTTTTAACAATCAGAACTATCACTCTGGAGAGTT
>NW_003852461.1:5635448-5648988 GCF_000181295.1 Otolemur garnettii | reverse complement strand
AGCCTCTGTTATGTTCAAGCCTAAGAAATGTCCTTTCACAGCGACTGAGTCCTACTCGTGCCCTGGACTCAGCTCCTCCTTTTCTCTTGGTTTGCTTGCAAACCTGTGTTTGTGGAAGAATTCTCAATACACTACCTGCTGCAGGGGAATGTTGAGATTTCTCCAACTGAATATGGCAAGAAAAAGAGAGGGAAAGCATGAGCAGTGGGTTCCCAGCAAGCGTTCCTGAGTTCAAATCTCAGCTCTTCCACTTACACGCTATGAGATCTTAGGTGAGTCCGTTTGGGTTTTGTGATTTCCATTCTATTCAGATGTAAAAATTACACTGACAATAATGGCAGGATCAATAATCTGCCTTACTGAGTAGATAGAAAAAGGCTTTAGGTTTTTGTTGAATCCTAATGAAGGGCTAGATGACTTACATGCATTATTTTATTTAATCTTTCTCACGCCCCATGATGTATAGATTCCATAATGTCTATTTCATAGATGAAAAAACTGAGGTTTAGAGAGATGAAATCATTTGCCTAAATGTTGAGGCTAAAATTAAATCAACAGAGTCTAACCCAATAAGCTCATCACTTTATAATGTCAGACCATAGTTGTCAAATTACGTCAGTTGTCATATACTATATTGGACTTACAGTACAGTATACTCTAGAGCAGTGGTTCTCAACCTTCCTAATGCCACGACCCTTTAATATAGTTCCTGTGGGTCGTGACCCATAGGTTGAGAACCACTGTTCTATAGTATCCTTTGCTCACACTTCATGACTTCACTCTTCTGAAAACTCCGATGAACCAACATTCATCTTCAAATGTGCGTCGTGACCCATAGGTTGAGAACCACTGTTCTATAGTATCCTCTGCTCACACTTCATGACTTCACTCTTCTGAAAACTCCGATGAACCAACATTCATCTTCAAATGTGCCCCATGTTGCGTCCATCCTCAGGCTGGTCACGAGATGGCTGCAGCAGCTCCACAGCCAAGTCAAGACACCACAAAATGCTCATGTTCTTTCTAAGAAGCAGGAAAACTTTTCCTGGCCAGGCACAGTGGCTCACGCCTATCATCCTAGTACTCTGGGAGGCTGAGGCCAATAAATTGTTTGAGCTCAGGAGTTCGAGACCAGCCTGAGCAATAGCAAGACCCCATCTCTACTAAAAACAGAAAAACTAGCCAAGTGTGGTGGTGCAGGCCTGTAGTCTCAGCTGTTGGGGAGGCTGAGGCAAGAGGGTCTCTTGAGCCCAAGAGTTTGAGGTTGCTGTGAGCTAAGATGCCACAGCTCTCTACCGAGGGTGACAAGCTCAGACTCTGTCTCAAAAATAAATAAATACCTACAACAAAAACAAAAAGAAAACTTTTCCTAGAATCTAACCCCTCCCCCCACTTCACATCTTATGTAACAGAGTTGAGTTCACATCTCATTCCCAAACCACTCACTGGCAAAAAGGAGATTAGCTGAGTAACCCTCGAGCCAACCCCTGGAGGCTAATTGGTTTCCAAAATCTGCCTTCTGTTTGGAAGGAAGAAGAAGATAATGGACGCTGGGTAGGTTGCTGACTTTCTCCTCTGTACCCCTGCCTCCCTGATAAGAAAACTGAGGCTTCAAGGAGTTTAATTGATATGTCCAGAGTCCAGGGGCAGGGGTGCACCTGCAGCACAGGACATGTGCAGCCAAGGTGGCTCTTAGGGGAGCAACACATATGGGTTACTTTAAACAGCTCTGAGGACCAGATCCCACCCCTAGAGATTCTGGTTTACTCGGTCTTGGGTCATCTGGGGCATTAAGATATCTAAAATCTCTCCTGGATATTTTAATGTGCAGCCAGGATAAGAACTCCTGGTTTAGGAAGAGAGCTGTGGGAATGTGGTGGGGTTGAGGCCAAAGGCACAGCGTCCGCAGGGCAGTAAGGAGCCTGCCTCCTTCTTTGCCCCCAATAACTGCTACCATTTACTGAAGACTCCCATGTTGCAGGCATAGCTGTGCCGCAGAAACAACGTCTAATAGGCAGTCAGTAATTGAACAACTCACAGATGCTTTGCTCATAAGAAAAGAATATTTTCAAACCATCTCCACAAAGTAATACTGCTCCCATTGTACAGAGGAAACCAAGCCCCAGACAGTTTAAGAAACTCTTTCCAAGTCCCGTCCACCAGCCAAAGAAATCAGGAGTCTGAGAAGCACAACTGGGCCTGGGAGAGCAGGGCTGGGGAATGAGAAGCCTTAACACCTCTCCTCCTTACTCTTCCCTCCCCTCCTCTCTCTTTCTGTCCCCCAAGCCTCTCCCGTCATCTCACTGTGCCTGGGAGCTCCCCCCCACAGCCCCTTCCACCTGCCTGGGAACACGGGATCCTGGGACAGAGGGGGAAGGACTGAAGCTTTCTGACAGAGGCCTGCGCAGCAGTGAAAACCAATCCTCATTTTCTCTCCCAGAATATTAGAAGAGTACAAATGTTTTGGTTACCTGGATTGCTTTTGTACTGCTTAAGTCAAAGTTACAAGTGTGCCTTTCACAGACCAGAGAAACGAATTAAGGGGATCCGAACTGGGAAGGAAGAGTCAAACTTTGGCTCTGTGCTGATGATATGATCTTATATCTAGAAGACCCTGAAGGTTCCTTCAAGAGACTCGTATGATTAATAAATAAATTCAGAAAAGTCTTCGGTTACAAAATCAATGTGCACAAATCAGTAGCATTCCTATACACTGACAACAGTCAAGTCAAAATCAAATCAAAGACTCAATAGCTTTCACAATAGCTACGAAGAAAATAAAATACTCAGGAACCTATGTAACTAAGGAGGCAAAAGATCTCTAAGAGGAGAACTAGGAATCACTGAGGAAGGAAATTGCAGAGGATGTAAAAAGCTGGGAAAACACATCTTGCTCCTGGATCGGCAGAATAAACATCACTCACTTGTCCATACTACCCGAAGCGATTCATAAATTCAATGCCATCTTCATCAAAATACTAATGGGTACAATGCTTGTTTGTGAGAAATCACAGTGACCCAGCAAATTAGGAGTTTGGATCTAGCCTGGTCTCAGTGCCTCACTTGTGGCGTGACCTTCAGCGAGCCCCTTTCTATTTCTGGCCTCCAGTTTCCTCATCTGTAACATGAAGAGGCTGGTCCAGAGTCTACAGGTCATAAGCTCAAGTGCTCTGAGGGCCTGGCAGCTGATGTACACTAATGGGGCAGGCTGGGGATAGCGGAAAACCAGCAAGCACTGGGTGAAAACTTACTGACTCCTAGCCAGTTGCCACCATGGAGGGTGTGGGCTCAGCCTTGTAAGATCGTCTGGCTTGTTTTTAAGGAAATACTAAGGAGTCTATTTTACGTGCAATCTCCTGCCTAATCTGTTAGTCTGATTGTAATAAACTTGTCCAAGGCTAACAAAACCTGAATACAGACTGAACTTGGTCTGCAGGCTGCTGGTGTCTGGGCTAAGTGGTCTACAAGGCCCTAAATCTTACACTGTGATTCCTAAATGAGGGCCTAGCTGACCTCATATTGTACAATAGAAGGCAAAAATTTGCATTTCTGTACTAGCTGAGAGAGAGGTAAACCCAAATGGCATGGTCCTCATTATTAATTCCCAGTACCTTGGTATGTATTTATTTGGGGGATCCCCGTGAAAATGAATCATTCTTCAAAATCTGACGCTCCCAGGCTGAAAGCTAAGGACCACCTGCTTTGTAGAGAAACAGTGCCCTCTGCTGGAAGAGTCATGCAGGACAATGCCCTTGGCATGGAGATAATTTAATACTTGGAAAAAGTGGATTTGTTTGTTTTCATTTGAAATAGATTTAATGAAGAATAATAAATAAAATAGAAATGCATATTTATGAACAGTTTGATGTATGCTAGGCAGAAATTGGGCTTTCATGTATCCATTTGGGAATAATTATTCTTAATCTATCAAAAAAAAGTCCAGGATTAGAAAAAGAAGACAACATTTGTTACATAGACTGACAGCAATCTGGAATGGGCAGACCAGGAGAGGAAATTGAAGTCTATGTCTCCAGACTGTGTCCTGGGAAATCAGAGCCTTTATAGTAATGTAGTGCAAGTTTATAGGTTTTAATAGCTATTTTCACTACATTTTTTAAATAGAGTGACCAAACAGAGATTCTTTCACAATTAAATGATGGAGACAGGTTTATGTAAGTTGCTTAGTCTCTTTGAGTTTTAGTTTCCTTATTTGTAAAAGATGGATAAAAACAGTATATTTGCAACAACGATGACATGGGAAGACACTTGCAAGGCACATAGCACGATGCATGGCCCAGAGTGAGCCTGGGGCTCTGTGTAGCTTCTGCCACCCTCCCAGAGCTCACAGCCCGGGTCTTCTGACTCCTCATCCTGTGCCTTTTCCACTCCATTGTACAATGTCTGGAATGGTCCCAAAGGGGACCACAGTGGTGCTGGGGTTAATAATAGTGGCCCCAACCCCTAAAAATATGGTCCAGATTTTTTGAACATCAGTGACTTTGCCAATAGCAAATAAGATCTTGAGTTGCATATTGAAAGTAGGTTGTTCCCAAGACAAGTCATGGTTCCTGTGAATGGTGTGCCGTGCACACCACACTAGAGCTCTTGTGTAAATCCCAAGCTCTCATTTTTATAGGAACACTGATACCCTGGACAGTATCCAGGAACCACATCAGAGAGGAATTGTTGACGGAATTGGGGATATTTTGCCTGGAGAAGAGAAGCCTTGAGGAGCACATTCATTCATTCATTCCCTCGGTCAGTCTTTCTACAATACTTGCTGAGTGCTTGCTTCGTGGGTGGCACTGTACCATGCCGCTGAGGATACTGCAAAACAAACATGATGTCTGACCGGTGAACCTAATCTAGAGAAAACCAAAGAATAGCAGGGTGTCCAGTGCAGAATTAGCCTCGTTCCGGGTGAACCCATCCAGCAGAACCAGGGAACCTCTCCAGCATCTTAAACGAGCTGGAGCGACTGGCTCAAATGTGAGGACTACTTATTGTCGAGAATGTCCAAGATGAGTCGAGAAGGCCCCTGGGAGGTTGAGCAAGGGTCCCTAAAGCAGCCACTTGTCCATCCTCCCTGGAGTGAAGAAGAACATGACCCAGCGCCCCGGGGAATTCAGCTTCCTATCTTTAGCTCTGTCTCCTTGGTGGTTCAGTGATACTTTGGGCTTTTCTCTTCTGGTCACAGAAAGTTCTTCTGAACGGTGTCCCTTAAACATAGAAAGTAAGGATATTGGTACAAAAAAAGATCTTTAGTATAGGATGTGGATTTTTCAAAAGTCCATTTCAAAATAAATTCATCTTTATTCACTATGTATCAAAGTGGGAGCAAAAAATAAGCAACAGGATAGAGAGGGAGAAAATCACTCCAAAAATAACCACTGTCTACAGTATTTCCTCCGGTGTTGTTTCTTCCATGTAGGGTCCTATTTTATTTTTTAAGCATCTATGATCACACCAGTATTTTATTTTTTAATTATCTATGATCTCACCAAATTCTGCTGTTGCATTTAGGATTATTTGAAAGCAATCTTTCTTTAAAAGTTATTATAAATTTTTCATTACACACCTTTATGGAATTGCATGATTATATTTTTATATTAAAGATAATATTGTATTAAGAAAATACACTGTGGTTTATCTATCCATTCTCCTGTCACTAACCGTTTCCGATTTTTGATGTCATACACAGTGCCTAGGTCTAAAGCGTTCTATGACTATCTGAAATGTGAAGAAATATGTAGACATAAAAATGTTTGTTGTGGTTTTTCATTCCCTATCAGCACATCCCCCACACCCCCCACTGCATACACATGTGCACACACACACAAACACACACACACCCTGACTACTTATTCTTTACTGAACAAGCCAAAGTTCTTGGCACAGCCCATGCTGTTCCCCTTTCTGGAATACCCGCAATGCACCCCCAACTCTAACATACTGCCCCCCCTTTAAGGTCAAATAGATGTCATCAGCATTGTGAGGCCTCCCTCTCGGTTCCCTAAGGGCCCTCTTCCCCAGCCAACCACACTTATATCTCATCCCTCTGTTAATTAAGCAAATGAGACACTTGGTTAGTTACTTAGAAAGTCAGTCATCACACTGCTGGCCCATTTCTATAAGGGAAGGTGTGTGGCCTTGGAGCTAGAAAAGCCATACGTGTGTGCAAAAGCATTCTTCCTTCCTTCCTGTCCTTTCCGGATTAATTAGCGTTGTTCTTACGGGATTCCGCGCCAGAGCACAGTGAAAGCACCACGCTCAGTTCTCATCCCCCCCGCACCCCAATCTCTCCAACACGTCACAAATAAAAACCATCTATCGCACACTAAATTGGGCTCTGGATTTGAACCCCAACCAAGATGTGGTTCCTGCACTTAAGAAACCTAGAGTTGAGTGAAGATGGCAAACACATGAATGTATAAGTACCAGAATCGGCGCTGGCACCGAGTTAGAAATCCATGGGGGGTGGGGTGGGGGATAAAGGAGGACCGGTGTGCTCTGCAGGGAGGAGGAGAGTGGCATGGGGCTGGGAGTGGGGGACGTGTCCATAGTGTCCCCTGGTGGACGAGAGAGGAACGTGCATATGCAACCCTGAGAGACCCAGACGGCACCGCAGGGGGCGATATGAGACCTGCAGGGCGCTTAGCTTCCAGGCCCGGCCTCAACGGGAGCCCAGACTGCTGGGGGCGACTTGAGACGTGCAGGGCCCTTAGCTCCCAGGCCCGGCCTCAACGCGAGCCCAGACTGCTGGGGGCGACATGAGACCTGCAGGGGCAGGACGCTTAGCTCCCAGGCCCGGCCTCAACGCGAGCCCAGACTCCTGGGGGCGACATGAGACTTGCAGGGCCCTTAGCTCCCAGGCCTGGTCTCAACGCGAGCCCAGCAGAGGGCAGCTGCGCCAGACTGTCCCCGCCGACTCTGTACTCTTTTTGTCCTTCTACGTTCTCCTTTGTAACAAGGGGACTGGAAGCCTCGCAGCTGTTTCCTGCAAAATCCCTATTCCCAGAATGTAGGGCCATTTACTAGGGCCTTCCTAACAAAGTACCAGGGATCTGGTGGCTTAGACAGTAGAAATTTATTTTCTCGCTTCCTGGAGGCTAGAAATCCAAGCTCAAGGTGTTGGCACGGTCTGTGTCTTCTGAAGCCTCTTCCCTGAGCTTGTGGGTGGCCACCTCGTCGTCTGCCTTCACACGGCTTGCCCCTGTGCCGCGTTCTCTCTCTCTGTTTATGAAAATATCCGCTATCGGATCAGGGCTCCCCCACGTAACTGCATTTTACTTTAACCTCTCTTTAAAGGCCTGACCTCCACATACACTCACATTCTGAAGTTCTGCACGTTAGAACTAAACAGATGACATTAGGGGGGACACAATTCGAACCACAAGACAGAGTTTCTGGATTAGGGCCATCCATGCAATATTTTAAAGGCAGAAGAGAAATCAAAGCCATTATGCGTATTTTGTTCTTTTTAGTTTTTTTTTTAATTAAATCATATTTGTGCAGATTAATACTATCATGGGGTACAGTGTGTTTTTACATATACAATTTGAAATACTGTCATCCAATTGGCCAACATAGCCATCATGTCATTCTCATAATTGTTGCGTTAAGACATTTATATTCCACATTTAGAAAGATTCACATGTACCCTTATAGGATAAATCATAGGCATGATCCCAGCAACATTTTGGTTGGGGCCAGGTGGCAGGTGTAAGATTGCTGCAGCCTTCCAGACTTCCTCTTGCAAATTGCCGGCTTTGCCGCTAGCCCCAGGCGTGAGTGGTGGCTTCCTACCCTTACTGCACTTCCTCATTTCCTGGGCACTGGCAGTGCTTCTCCCAACCTTTGTTTTCCTCATTCTTCTAACAGCTTTGTAATCTCCTAATTTCCTGTGTACAATTCACTCCCATTTAGATGCCTACAGTGGTTTTTGGTTTTGAGTAAACCCTGAAGGCTCCGCTTGCTATTATTTTCAGTGGAACGTGGATGGGTAGTGAGTAGAGGGGGTTTCAAGGGACCAGTTAAAGAGAAGAGAGTGGCGAGTCAGGCGTGAATAGATCCTGGAGAGACTGGGGTGTAACTTGGAATTTATCCTGTTGGAACTTTCCCCATAGAAACATCCCTAATGGGAGGAAAGAGTGAACTTGTTCTCCTAAGGGTTCTGACATTGACTGCCACACTGAGAAAATTCTTTGAAATCTTTCAACTCATCCAAAGTTTTCATCTTGGCTATAATATATTCATTTGTTTTAATATGAAATGATGTTTTCTTTTATCACTAGCCATCAAGAAAAACTTGTATTCTGAAATGGTAGTGTGTTTATCCTGTGTTTTAAGTACCGTCTGGGCCTCTGGCACACACACACAGAGCTCGGGGCCTTATAGAGACAGTGAATGGTTTTGAGGAGCAAAGAAAAAATACAGAAATTGTTTTTCTTTTTTTTTTCTTCTTCTTTCTGAGACAGTTTCTCATACTTTCATCCCAGATTGAGTGGAGTGGCATCATTATAACTCACTACATCCTCAAACCCCTGGGCTCGAGGGATCCTCCTGCCTCAAACGCCCCCCACCCCGCCCAAGTAGCCGTGACTCCATGATATCTGGCTAATTTTTCTGTGTTTAGTAGAGAGAGGTTCTTACTCCTGCTCAGGGTGGTCTCAAACACCTGAGCTCAAGGGATGCTCCTGCCCCAGCCTCCCAGAGTGCTGGGAGTACAGGTGTGAGCCACGCGCCAGGCCAAGAAATTGTTTTTCCGAATGATCTTTGTGCTGCCGTGTGGAGGTCAGAGATTCATTAGAAGACTATTGTTATAACCCAGGTGAAAATGATGAGATATTGAAACAAGACTCCTGGTAAGGACTAGGAAAAGAACGGAGCCAAGATAGGTGGCTAAGAGAGCTTGGGAAGGTCACTTCACTTCTGGAATTCAGCAAAATAACCAGGTTACACTGTATGACAGGCAAGGTCTTCCCCCAGCCCCAAACACTGAGCGTCCTTTCTGTTTGCCTTTGCTAGCCCTCTGCTTGCCTCTTAATTTATTATAAAGATTCATAGTTTATTTCACTCAAACTCCTGCTAAGGGAACATTTGCTGCTAGTTTTGCCAAAAAGACAAAATTGTATAGACTCGTTTCTTTTAGAGGAGAAAAGAAAGTTCTAGACATAAGAAGAAGTAATATTTTGACTAAGGTTTCTAGTGATTTCCAATTCTAATTTTATAACATGTTACCTGACATATAAAAGTCATTGAGTAAATAACTATTGAACCACCACCCCCCAAAAAAGAATGAACAGTAAGTTACATAGGTCAATGTATTCAAAGGTTTCTTTTTATTCATTCATTTATTTATTTATTTTTATTAAATCATAGCTGTGTATATTAATGCAATCATGGGGTACAATGTGCTGGTTTTACATACAACTTGAAATGCTTTCAGCAAACTGATCAACATAGCCTTCATGGCATTTTCTTAGTAATTGGGTTAAGACATTTATATTCTACACCTAGTAAATTTCCCATATACCCTTGTAAGATGCACTATAGGTGTGGTCCCACCAATTACTCTCCCTCCCCCCATCCTCCTCCCTCCTCTTCCTCCCTCTCCCCTTTCCCCTTCTTCTTGGGCTATAATTAGGTTATAGCTTTCTTATGAAAAAGTATCCAATGTACTCAGTCTTACTATGCCAAGACTGAGTACATTGGATACTTTTTCTTCCATTCTTGAGATACTTTGCTAAGAATATGTTCCAGCTCCACCCATGTAAACATGTAAGAAGTAAAGTCTCCATCTTTCTTTAAGGCTGCATAATATTCCATGGTGTACATATACCACAATTTATTGATCCATTCGTGGGTCAATAGGCACTTGGGCTTCTTCCATGACTTAGCAATTATGAAATAGGCTGCGATAAACATTCTGGTACAACTATCTTTGTTAGGCTCGGCGCCTGTGGCTCAAGCAGCTAAGGCGCCAGCCACATACACCTAAGGTGGTGGGTTCGAATCCAGCCCAGGCCCACCAAGCAACAATAATGGCTGCAACCAAAAAATAGCCGGGCGTTGTGGTGGGCGCCTGTGGTCCCAGCTACTTGGGAGGCAGAGGCAGGAGACTCGCTTGAGCCCAGGAGTTGGAGGTTGCTGTGAGTAGTGAAGTCATGGCACTCTACCCAGGGGGACAGCTTGAGGCTCTGTCTCAAAAAAAAAAAAAAACAAATATCTTTGTTATAATGTGATTTTTGGTCTTCTGGATATACACTTAGTAGAGGAATTGTAGGATTGAATAGCAGGTCTATTTTTAGATCCCTAAGTGTTCTCCAGACATCTTTCTGAAAGGAACGTATTAGTTTGCACTCCCACCAGATCAAATGTTTATGAGAATCCTTCCCTTGGATTATTTGTGCAAACCTACCTCATCTTGACACTTGAGCAACAATTCCTATGTGTGCTGTTCCTTCTGCACGCAGTGTCCTTTAGTCTTAGCCCATCTGGAAAATGTCCACTCCCTTGTCACACCTCAGTCCTGACATTCTCACCTAGTCTGAGAAGAACAAAGCTACAGAACTTGAACACGGGCTGTAGAGTAGCACAGACCTGCCTTCACACCCAAGCTCTCACACATACTGTGGGGAGCTCTCCCAAGAGCTCTTTCTCATATACTTTTGGCTCATTGGGCCATAAGAAAGACAAAAAAGAAAAAATTATTTGACCAAAGACTTTGTTTTTCATGAACCACATTTCTGCAGGCAGTCCAACCTGGTAATAGCACCAAACCTTCTATTTGGCTTTATTGAATATCTTTAACTGCTGTCCATATGACAACCTGGCTGTGAGTTGAATAGTCAATGTATCTGATGTCACAAAATCTCAGCTATATAATGGATTCACCAGAACTTTAACTTCATCCAATTTCTGGACTTCGAATGGGTCAGACATATTCACTAAACTTGCACATTGCTGGGCTGAAGGGGTCCACTTCGAGGTTGACCAAAGCTTGGCAGTGAAACTTGGAAACTTCCATCATTCACACCATGTGGAGTCCAGCGAGGTGTCTTTGACAAGACTGTGGGGAGCCAACTGGAAGTGTAGAACCCCTATTCTCCCACCAGACCTATACCTTCGCCTCATGTCTGATTCCAGCTAGCTGACCCACCATAACGTATTCTCCCATTTCCAATGCCTTGGCCTTTGAATCCACAGATACCGTGTTTCCCTCAAAATAAGACCTACCCAAAAAATAAGCCCTGGCAGGATTTTTATGCATTTGTTATACAAGCCCTACTCCGATAAGACCTAGTGATGCATTTCCACACGGAGCAGTAAGGAAGACTGGAATACCTTCTATCTGCCACAGCTCCTTTCTCCGAGCTGTTCCCACTCGTGCAGATGCATGTGTGGTAATCACGGTCACAGGCATCCTAGCACACGTGCCAATGGCTAGGGGAAAGGAGTTCACGCATCACTAGCACCAGCCCCACCAACAAGGTGGGCTCCCCCTGTCAGGTTCCGGAGGAAGATGACTTAACTGTATTTGAATAAATATAGATTGCTGTATTATACTTAATAAAAATAAGACATCTCCTGAAAATAAGCCCTAGTGTGTCTTCTTGAGAAAAAATAAATATAAGACAGTGTCTTATTTTCGGGGAAACATGGTATATATGCCTGGCACACCACAGCTACTCAGTAAATAGCGTCTGTATGGACACCTCAGTAAACTCTGCCTCCTGCGCCTGTGTTTCCTTCCTCGGTACGATGCATACAGAATCTCCTCACCTATTTGGTGGGTAAAATGCCATCTATCAGATTCATAGCATTATCAGCGCTAAATTAGCTAAGACGTTGATCTTTCGGAATTGTGTCTGGCACTCCTTAGAATTCTAAGAACAAGTGATCTCCCCACTCTCATTTGTGCCACCTTCAAACCAAACACGTTTCTGTTACAGTTCTAATGACCCGTCCATTATGGGGCTTCATGTCGCCCTCCATTCCTTGAGCTTTTCGTGTGTGTTTGCAGAGAGGTTGGGTGAAGGACATGCATCGGGCACCTACCATGGACTGGGCTGTGTCAGGTGCCTTTCAAATTCTGCAAGAAGACATCAAATCCCACTCACAAGATGATGAAAGGTGGAGGACCTGGGACCAGGCATGAGGCCATGCTCCTTCCGCTGCAGTATAACAGCACCAAGGCCAGAGCAGGTGTTTAATAGCTGTAGGAGAATGTTCCCATGGCTTTATGAGGCTCTCCTCACCCCCAAATGTTCCACAAGGCTCAGCAAGTGAGAGCAGACACCCTGAAGTCAAATGCCTTGGCTCTCCTGCTTCCCAGCTCTCTGACTTTTGACAAGTTCTTAACCACTCTCTGCTTCAGCTTAAGTCAGTTGTGAAATGGAAATCACAATAACATCTACTTCATGTTATGTTTATATTGAGAATAAAATAAAATTGTCTATATATTATTTTCTAGTGCCTGGCATACAGTAAATGCTTAATAAATGTCACTCCTGGATAATTAGCTCTCGGATTCCCTGAATAGCACTGCTGAGAAGACTCGAGAAGGAAGCTGCCCATCCAGCCCGACAGGTCGGAGACTCTGGAGCCTGCAGATCCTTGGGTACTAGTGCTGGTGAGAAGGGAGTTCCATTTCCATCTGTCACCGTCTCACAGTTGACAAAGGAATGGTGTTCATTTCCTTCAAAAATTGTTTTGTTCTCTTGCCAATGCTTTAAGGGCAAATCCTGGCTCAATAGGAAGCTCTCTGACGCTGTGAGTCAACAGTTCCTCATCTGAAAAGGTGAGTCACACTCCAGAGGATGCAGCCTGCAAGTGGCACGGGGGCGGTGCCTCGCGGGGAGACCGACGATGGCCCGAAACGAGCTGTTTGTGATCCCCAGCTGCTCACGAACATTCATGGGAACAGATGTGCCAATTCATTCCTCATGGCCCCTCCACACTCCTTCAGAAGGGGCACAAATCTTGCTCAAAAGGATGTTGAACTTGGGAATGAGGAACGTCATTTCTCCCATCTCCCAGGCCTTTTCAAATCTCAGCCTGACTCTGGCTAAGAGTCAGAATGAAGAGCTGGGGATTTGGATGTTTCCAAGACTTGTGCTATTCATGCTGAGGAAAAATGAGAGAATTTCTGAGCAGCTGACTGGAGGGGGCTGTGGGAGCCCAGGGCAATTTCAGTGGTGTGAGAGCCTTGCCTCTAAATTTTTACTCCATGATAAACATTTTAGCAGTGCCTTGGGAGAGCTAAACCTTATTCTGTGTCTGTGACATATGGGTCTGTGGAGCCTGGTGCTGGCGATGTGCCAAAGTGCCTGGGTCTGAATTTGAGCTTCGGGCAAGTTATTTAACCTCTTCGTGACTTGATTTTCTCACAATTAATATGAAGACCTCAAAACACCTACCTGGTAGAGTTACTGGGAACATTAATTTATCTAATGTAGTGCTGGTGAATCCAGGCCCTAACTGGTCTACTAACTGTTACCAGTCTTTCATCAGTTACTGACAGAAGTAACCTTTCAGG
>NW_003852461.1:5629398-5634586 GCF_000181295.1 Otolemur garnettii | reverse complement strand
AAAAAAAAAAAAAGTGATCTTTCATCACAGTTTGAGAATTACTAATAATGTACATATTCCAATGTAGAAGTGTTCCAGCATGTGGTTATTAACATACATACATAATATTGTTTTATTATAAATACCTTCCTTATTTTTCTTCTGCATGGTTGTTTTTAAGCTTTGTGCGTCAGTAATATGATTTCTGTTTTAGGATTTTTAAAGGAAGTATTAAAAACATGTATCGATAAAAATGAGTATTGTAGAGTTGAGGGGCACTAAGGTAGAGTTTTCTCTAATGTAATGCTTTGGATTTGATTCTAGGATAGAGCAAAAGTGCCTTGGAGTTCTGAGTGGGAACCCTGAGACCATGATGTGGGAAGGGCTTCTATGAAATCTCATCCTCTAGCAATGAGGCAAGTAAGGGTAGGCTCTCTTTCTGGGCTCTGCTCTTGGAAAATGCCCTAGATGATGCAAGTCTTAGCTGAAATCAGCCTCTCCCACCTGATAGGGAATTCCACAAGGCAGAGGATGGGTTTCCCTCCATATCCAATGTTGATGAACAAACGTTTAATCAGTAAAACTGTCATAAAAGTTATTATTTTCTTTCCTTATTATTTTTTTTTTGAGACAGAGTCTCACTCTATTGCCCTGGGTAGAGTGCCATGGCATCATAGTTCACAGCAATCTCAAACTCTTGGGCTCAAGTGATCCTCCTGCTTCAGCCTCCCAAGTAGCTGGGACTACAGGGCACTGTGGCAGGTGTACTTTTCTATTTTTAGTAGAGATGAGCTCTCACTCTTGCTCAGACTGGTCTCGAACTCCTGAGCTCAATCATTCCAACTGTGTGGCCTCCCAAAGTGCTAGGATTATAGGAGTGAGCCACCACACCCGGTTAAAAGTTATTATTTTCAGAGTCCATTAGTTCACAGACCTTTAAGGAGCCACAATTTTCTCTTCTATAAAATGAGACATCTATAATAGATAAATGAAACAAAAACCAAAGACTTAGGAATCAGACATGACAGGAGTTCATTTTTTTACTCTACCATGTATGGACCAGCAAGTCACAATCTCTGGGTCTCAGATCCTCACTTATAATGAGAATAATAACACTTAACCCTTTTCTGGGTTCTTGAATTAACATGATATTGGCAATACATGCAGTATTCCAATAATTGTTATCTGCTATCCTCTGTCCTCATGAGGGAACTGCTATATACTAAATTAAAGATGGCTATAAATGGCCAGGCATGGCGGCTCGTGCCTATAATCATTGAGAGGTAGAATATAATTCTCCTCATCTTGAATCTAGACCAGTAGAATGTACTAGAAGTCATATTCTGGGACTTACAAAGATAGGTCATAAGAAACCTTGCAGGTTTCAACTAGGCCTCTTGGAAAATTGGCTATAAGGAAAACCAGATCTCATATAAGAAAACTATGAGTACTTCAAGTTCAAGTCCTCCCTGCTGTCAGGAGGCCCAAACTGGAAACATAGAGAAGCCAATGAGAGAAGAAATGCCCAGTCAGTCCCCAGAATTACCAGGCATCCCAGCCTCGGTGGCAGACATGAGTGAAGAAGTCTCCAGAAGATTCCAGCGCCAGTCACCATTTCTGACTGTAACCATGTGCGTAGAACCACCCAGCTAAACAGAACTGTGAGTAAGATTTGTTTTTTCTGTCCCTTACCAACTTATCAGTGACTGGTGTCTTGGCAATAGTTTAAGCTCCATTAGTTTACCATCCTGTACTGGCCAGGGTTAAGTAGTCAAGACCGCTGTCCCCACAAGGCCTTCCCTTCCTTCCCAAGTTGTGACCTATGAGCCTTCTTTCTCTTCTTCTCTGTGAGGAGAGTGGCTTTTTCTTGGGCGAGGACTGATTATGCGGTTGACCCTGCTTGTGACTGGGTGGATAAGTATGAAAAAGCCAGTTTGGGGCAGCACGCACCTGTGGCTCAAAGGAATAGGGCACCAGCCCCATATATCAGAGGTGGCAGGTTCAAACCCAGCCCCAGGCCAAAACAAACAAAAAAAAAGATGCAAAAAGAAAAAGTGAGTTTTACTTTAGGTCTAGGCCACTTTCTCCAGTCCTGATGTGACATTTTGACCTCTTTCTCTTTGCCTTACCTGGCTCAGAACCGACAGCAGGGAATATTGGGACTGGCACTTCAGACCTCAAGCTCCGGCACAACCGTGACGTACGGCAGAGTGAAGGGTCGGGCATTAGGCTGACTGTAACTTGACCCTAAATTCCTAACTTGTCCGCTGTTCTTGTTTCTATACCATTCTTGCCCATATTGCTAATAATGTGTTTAATTTCCCCGAAGTTACAGATGAGCTAAAGCAGGTGTGGTCATGGTTAGTGAGTCTGCTGGTTTTCTCTTGACGCTTTTGAGGAATTGCTTACATTACTTCTTGCAAAGAGCGAGACAAAAACTTTCCACGAAAGCCAAATTGGTAAACAAAGCCCCAGAGGCTGCCATCATATCCGGTGCGAGGCTCAAACACAACGTCTAATTTCCTCAGTCACCACGAGGCCAACCACATGCACCTGCCTTATTGAATTCTGTTGGGCCTTTATTATTTTTTCACTTAGTGCTGTTTTACTGTATCCAATTATTCTTTCAGCTCAGGACAAAGAAGGAGATGGAAATTCTGTTAAGATCACAAATATGGCTTTTTGGTTTTTTGCCAATCCTTCATGACGATTTTATTTCAGTCATTCACGCATTCACCCAGTCATTCATTCAGTGAGTCCTTTTTTTTTTTTACGACAGTCGCACTCTGCCACCTCATGCTAAGAGTGTCATCGTAGCTCACAGCAACCTCAAACTCCTGGGCTCAAGTGAACCTCCTGCCTCCACCTTCCGAGCAGCTGGAACTGTAGGTGCCTGGCACCACACCTGGCTAATTTTTTCCATTTTTAGTAGCTACAGGGTCTCACTCTTGCTCAGACTGGTCTCAAACTCCTTAGTTCAAGCAATCCGCCCAGCTCAGACTCCCAAGAATGCTAGGGTTACAGGTGTGAGTTTGCACCCAGCCCTATTCAATGAGTCTTCTTTGGAAATCTTCTCTGAGCCAGGGCTTGTGCTACGTCCTGAGCATATAATTGTAAAGGAGTAAATCTCTAGTAAAATCTATTTGTTATTGAGATATACATTATCTTAGTTAATCTCTGAATCAACCCTGCGAAGAAGCCTATTATCTCTGTCTTACAGAAAAGAATGAGGCCTTTACAGGATAAATAAGCTGCTTAAGTTTCCACAGTCAGTAAATAGGAGAAACAAGATGTAAGGACGGCTCTGTCGGGCCCAATTCTGTCTTCTCTCTACCCTGTCACACAAGAAAACATCTATAGATAGAGCAACTCCACACCTGACACTTTGCTGCTGAGGGCAGGCATGGTCTTTTGACATTTCAACTGAATACTACTGAAAAATGGGGCGGTTATCAGCCCTTTGGGTAAGGTATAAGTCAGGATTCTGTTCAGACATCCTACTTGAAGTGGATTAAACCAAAAAGCTAGAAGTGGCGATTTTTGGCCAAACTGCAGAAAGGCTAAGGGTCCATCTGATGTTAGGGACAGCCAGACTACAGACTGTCTCTCATCTCAGTTCTCTGTGGAATGGCAACCACATGACCAGTGACCCAGGGTTTCCTTTCCCAGAGAAAATTGAAAAAGTCCTGGAGAAGGTCTCTCCTTGGTCTAGTCCAGGTTGCTGTGACCAAGAGGATGGAGTGTGTAACTGGCTATGCTTGAATAACAGACATGGATGGGTAACTGCGGCTGAGCTAGGTCAAGTCCTGCTTATAAGACACAAGATCACTTTTGCAAGGAGCTCTAGGATTGACCATCAAGAACTAGAATGGTTGCCCAGCAGAAAAGTTAAATGCTCTGAGCAAGATCAGCTTCCAAGATAAAGCAAATGAAATGGGTGTAATTACATTAACCACAAGAGCATCACATATGCAAATCTAACCGCAGGGGGTTAACCTTTAAAGTCGACTTAAATGTTCACCAAAGCAGTATGGAGGATAGGGGAGAAAAAAACCCTAGAAATGGCAACAATGTTCAACTGTACAGGAGACATTAGGCGAATTCCAGTTCGTGGGGTCCATGAGTATGCAAAATAATAGGGAGAAACATTTACACAAATATTCATAGCATTCTTCATAATAGCTAAAAAATGGAAGAGCCCATTCAACTGAAGAATGGATAAACAAAATGTAATAAAATTGAATATTATTTGGCAATGAAAGGATACGACATGCTATAACGTGGGAAAACCCTGAAAACATTACACTATGTGAAAGAAGTTACGCACAGGACAGCATATTGTATAATCCCATTTATATGAACTAGCCGGAATATGGAAAGTTCATATAGACAGAAGGTCAGTCAGCAGGTGCCAGGGGCTGGGCAGAGGGGAGAAATGGGGAATGACTGCTGATGGAATTTCTTTTGGGAGTAAAGACAATGTTTAAAAATTAGATAGTGGTGTTGGTTATACACTCTATAAATATGATAAAATCTGAATTACATATCATAAAGTATGAATTTTATGGTATCTGAATTGTATCTTTATAAAGTTATGGTTGGCACCCCGTAGCACACTGGTTACAGCGCTAGCCACATGCACCAGGGCTGACGGGTTCAAACCCAGCCCGGGCCAGCTAAACAACAATGACAACTGCAACAAAAATATAGCTGGGCATTGTGGCGAGTGCCTGTAGTCCCAGCTACTTGGGAGGCTGAGGCAAAAAAATCGCTTAAGCCCAAGAGTTTGAGGTTGCTGTGAACTGTGATGCCACAGCACTCTACCGAGGGCACCATAGGGAGACTCTGTCTCTAAATAAATAAATAAATAAATAAAGTAATGTTATATTTAAAATATAAGACCTTTACAGGGGAAATGATGGCAAAAAAATAAGGAGAATGTTGATAATATTAATAGACAAATAACATTAAAAGACAAAAAACAGGGGCTATGGACTGTTTGAATGCCCTCGACATTCATATGCTGAAGCCCTAACCCTGAGTGCAAGGGTTGGGGAGGTTATTAGGAGGTAAGGCCTTTGGAAGATGATTAGGTTTGTATTAGGTCATAAAAGTAGGACCTTTGAGACAGGATCGGTGACCACCCTTCTAAGAAAAGCAAGAGAGAGAGAGAGATCTCCCCATAGGGACATGCTAAGGAAAGGTCCTA
>NW_003852461.1:5627044-5629164 GCF_000181295.1 Otolemur garnettii | reverse complement strand
TTGAATGGTAACTATGTACATTAATGCACTTCTGGGGTACAGTGTGGGGTTTTCACACACAATCCGAAACACTTCCATCAAGTTGGTTAACATAGCCTTCATGTCATTTTGTAGTGTTTTCTTATAGCAGCCTGAGCTAACTGTCACAGCAGGTCACAAAATTCAATTACAATTATGTAACACAAGCTACAGAACAACAAATGCATCTGAAAGTCTAAAAAATGGAATTCTATTCTCTTTAAGTGATGCATATACCTCTTTCAGCTTTTATGGTTTAAAATGTGTATATGACAGCTAATAGTGGCCAACATTGACTGGCCGCTCACTCCACACCAGACCTAGGATCTCAGTGGGTTCTCACAGCAATCCTTGGGAGCAGGAGCTGTAAATTGCCGTATTTTCCATTTGGAGAAGTAAAACGCAGACAGGCTAAGTAATTTGTTCGTGGTTACACAGCTGGTACGTGACAGAGTGGTATTCAAGCTTCACTCTGTCTGATCTACAACGCACACTTTTTAAGTGCAGAAAGCAATAAACTTTATATTCTTCCCTGCTCTCACCCTGAATGTATATTCCAGAAATATTGTACTGCCACAGAATTTAACCTTGACATTTGCACATTTTGATGCTGATAGGAAAAGCAATGAGCCTCCTGGGATGGCTCAAAGGTTTAGGCTGCCCTGAGGGAGTAAATTCTCACTCCGAGGACACTTAGTAACCTGCTCCATCAAGGGGCCACATCCTTTCATCCATCCTTCCCAGCTCTGGTTTTCTTTCAATAGCACATTTTCACTGGCTGCACTATTGAATCATAGAACCCCAAGGTTGGCAGGACCACACAGGCATCTAGTCCACTTCCCCACGTGATGGTGCCTTTCCTCGACTACCCCTCCGGGAGCGATTACTGCTCCTCAACACCGTGATCCCAGCATGGCACGGCTCGTGGCTGAGGTTGTGTTCTCCCTTTGAGAGAATTTGCTAGAACCAAATTGTCTGCTGAGAAAGAAAGCAAATAGAGCTCTGTCCTTACCTTTCCCCCGTAGGAAAGGAATCTTAACATGGGCTGCAACAAATGGCATGTTCAATGTTTTCAAGGCACGTGGGTGTCTAACCACCAGAGGAAATGTCGCCAACGCTCAGCCGAGAGCCAGGCTGCCTCTGACCAGGAGCTCCTTCCTCACTCCTCCTGCTCCGGTCTTCCCCGTCTCGGCAGACGGCACCTGCAGCCCACGCGTCACTTGGTCCAAAACCCTGGGAGTTATTCTCGCTGCCTCCCTCTTCCTCACCCCCACAGCCAATCTGTCACCAAAGCCTGTGGATGGCACCTCCCAAATAAGTCTCACTTTCATCCGCTTCTCTCCATTGCCACCCCTCAAGTCCCAGCACTATTGTTTTCCATCTGGACCCCCACTTTCACCATAGCCCCCCAAAATGCACACACATGCACACACACGTGCGCCGCAGTCTATCAACCATCCAATACCCAAAGTGATCTTTTCAAAAAGGACACTCAGTCATGCCACCTTCCTGCTTAAAAACCAAATTGCTTTCTCTCACCCTCAAATTTTTATTAAAAGTCTTCTCTGACGCTTCCAAGGGGCCCTATGATCTGGCCTCAGCCCACTTCTTGGTTTCATCTCACACTACTCTGCACCTTGTTCATATTCTCCCCTCCATGACCAGATTTCAGTTCCTGCCACCTTGGGTCCTCACCGCCCCCCATCCTGGAGCATCTCCCTGCACTGGCCACGTCGCCCCACCCGGCCCCTCCTCTGGCTCTGGCTGCTTCCCATTCATCCCTCCAAGCACCAGCTTGGTGAATATCTGAGTGGACAATCTTCCAGGCTGAAAGAGTGAGCAGTAAAAAGCCCTACCTGAGAGCACGTCTGCCACCCTACGACCAGCAAAGGAGCGAGCAAGGCTACAGGGTGGAGCGAGGGAGGAGGCCCCAGCGGCGAGGGCCCAGGCCACTGGCGGAGTTTAGGCAGAGAAGTTAAAGGGTGATTCTATAAACTGAGCTGAGCAAACATTTCCCATCTTTGATTTAAACATCTTTCCAAGATGTTTAAAAAATGTTTAAAGATTTAAACGTCTTTCCAAGATGTTTTAAAAAAAAAAAA
>NW_003852461.1:5623019-5626783 GCF_000181295.1 Otolemur garnettii | reverse complement strand
AGTCCTCAGGGTGCTGTACGTCCCTGCAGTAAAAGTTCCCCAAGCCTCGGCCTCTTCCTGGGGCCGGTCAAGTCCAGAGCTGCCCACGTCCCTCTACCCCCGGCAAATTCCTGACCTCTTGGGGTCACAGGCACTTCTCTAAACGCAGATCGTGTAAGAAACACAGACCAGCACAGCCTTAGCTGCTTGTGTTTGTTGGGGAGTAGAAACGAGTGTTTTTTTTTTCCCCCCTCAAATGATTCTTGTGTGATTTTAAACCTTCCTGCGTGCACAACCTGAGGGAAATTATTAGTTTAGTTTCTTTTTTGAATGGCTCACTGCACAGCTTTAGTCTGCTGTCCTCAGTTAACAGAGGAGGATGTGGGCAGGGCCAGGTAAACTCAGATATGAAGTGAGGGGCAAAAGCGTGACACTCAGCTCAGGCCGAGGCTGACAACAAAGGACGGCGATGGCCACAAATTACAGAGCCCTCCTCCCCGGGGCACAGGCCCAAGCTGGACCCCGGTGACCATCTCAGACAGGACTCACAGGCAGAGCTGGCGGGAGGGGCTGTTCTGAACACGGACTCATAATAGCTGTTAAGGCCAAAACTGGACCCAACGTTACACAGAGAAGAGCTGAGAAAGACTGTTGCCCAAAGCTGTGACTCTGGTTGGGTACCTACCACGCACCAGACCTTGGACGAGGCCTTTCCACTTACATTACCTCAGTTTCACTCTGTCTCATGTCATTTGATCCTGCTAATGGCTCTCTGAGGAAAAGACCCTTCCCCAACAACACAGGTGGTGGCCCTGAGGCACCGCGGGGAATGTACCTTCCCCAGGCACACCGCTTACAAATGGCATGGCCACAATTCCAGCCTGGGCCCTGTGCGCCCCACCACTGGCTGGGAGCCCCACCGGTTGCTGTCAGTCCCATCGCTCCAGCAAACATCAGCTTTTCCATCCTGGGCATCCACCTAAGTGTTGAAGTGATAACAAGCATGAAGAAACAGACTAGAATTAAAGATGCAGCCCCTGCAGCGGAGGGTGAGGGTGGGTGTGGGTCCACCGCCTCCCTGGAAAGGTCCTCAGGTGGCACCGGGCTCCCTTCCCAGGCCCAGGCAGCCTCAGCCCCAGGCTGGATGGGAAGGTGCAGAGGCCCCAGGGAAAGGGGAAAGGGAACCCTGCTCTAGGGCTAATGTGGTGTAACTAACCGCTGTGTCCCAGGGCGACAGAGTCTTCCAAGTCTATCGGGTCCTTGAAAGGACCCAGTTCCTTTTATGCAGGATCCAGACTAAGGCTGAAAAATCCTAGCGGTCACAGTATATTTTCAAAGGCTTAGTGGGATCAGTAAAAAGAATGCCCCAGAATCCTCACTGACGCAGTGAGGTCTGTTTCCAAGACGTGGGGCTTAGAAGCCAAGAATCCTACTGCACATCATCTGGGCTCCTTAAAGGAGAATCATAGCAAGTTCAAGGTGTGGGTGACTGTGATGGAAATGGGCCTCAGTGACCGTGAAATTAAATCAAATAAAAGCGTGGCAAAACCTTGAAAAATTCCTTCCCGTCTTAAAGGAAAACCGCAGAAAGTGTATATGAATAACTCCTTGATGTCTGAATTTTTTTCTTCCAAAGTAAGTCCTTTCAAAGTGTTAGAGCTGTCTGGGACAGCATGTGGCCTTCCAAAGGCACCCTCCTATGTAAATAAGTAACACATATCTATACTTTCAAAATTATTTTCACTGCCACATTTTCCTAAACAATGAATTTTTTAAAGGGGCTTCTCATCAATGCACTGGCATGGTTTTCTTATAAATGCACTTGGTTTTCTTATAAACTCACTAGAATATAATCCATGGTTTGGAGTTCAACATGTAAAAAACACCTTTTGGAAGATGTTTCACACTTTAAATTCTCCAGTCAGTGTGAACAAAGTGATGATAATAGGAGATTTTTGTTGTTATTGCACCTTAGTCAGCTGGTTTCGTTATATCATTAGGAGCTATATGAGAATGGGTGAAAATTGGGTCACCCTATTATAAACGGCAAGGTTAGAACTCCAGCTCCGTCGGCCCCACCACCACACGCTGGGCACCCTACCAGTCACGGCTGGGATGCTCAGCTTAATCCAATTAATAGTTGTCGAGCATATATGAACTATATACACAGCAGGAATTTTATCAAGGATTAGAAAGAGTCCAGATGAATGAATCAAATCCCTGCCCTTCAGAACTCCCAGTCGGGTGGGGGAAATGGGATTGCAGCCATCAACTCTTAAGTTCTGTTTCCTCACATCTCTAAAATCCAGATGCATCTTACAATTGACCCCGTGTCAAAATGTGCTCGATGGAGCCTTTTCTTTTCTAGACAAGAAAATAATGGAGTAACCTGACTTTCCATTGCAATGAAACTTAGATTTGATTAAATATGGTAGTTGTTACATAAGATAGAACACAGCCCTAAAATAAAAAGATTTCAAAATTCATTCCCCTTCAAACCTGAAAGTGTCACCTCTCCTTGGAAGAATATTTGTAATTGAAGAACTTAGGTTCTAACAAGTAAAATGACTTACTGAAGTGAGGAACGATGGCCCGAAAGCGCTCACAAAATTTTTTGTTCATAATAAGAAAACAATGACGACGATTTTTAATAAGTTCAACCGAGAACAATGAATATCACACAATTCATTTCTTTTATTTCCTTGAGATTTTTCAGGATCCCCTGTCCCCCTCTTTCAGCCACAATAAGATGGTAGTAAATTCACTTTTCCCACCTGCAGGTAACTCACACTACTCAACGCTGTGAGCAGTTTGGCTTTCCAGAATCTGACCCGTCACTCAAGTACTCAATTTTGTTCTGATTGCACGACTCAAGGTCATTATCCAATCCAGGAGTCGTGGATTTCCCAGAGATTAAGGACAATGTAGAAACTTGAGATGAAAAACAAAGAACAAACAAAACTTTGAGTGAACACAATTTTGACATTCTCAGCTCAGTGTAACTGACAGGCTTTTCTCAACCAACAAACCCTCCCACCAGTAATTTTCTCCTCCTCGGGACCTCTGCGGGCTCCAAGCTTCAGCCCTGGCAGATGACTGCCACGCCCCAGATCTGTCTTGTGTCATTCATGTCCGTGCTCTCCCTTTGCCTAGAATATATCTTCCCTACCGTTCCGCTTGCATAGGAGGTCTGATAATTAAATAATTATTGCAGATAATTAAATCTGCAAGCTCATCTTTAAAACATTGCTGTAGTTGTGAATATTGCTGAATATCACTACATCACCTTTGCAGTTCTTCCCCCAGGAAACATGCACTGATGGCAAGGCCTGGTCCACATTTCTTTATTTTTTTTAATTCCTTATTTAATCATAACTGTGTACATTAATGCATTTGGGGGGGTACAATGTGCTGATTTGATATACAATGTGGAATGCTTACATCTGATTAACATAACCATCTTGTGTATTTATTGTGGCAAAAACATTCATACTCTATTCTTTTTTTTTTAATTAAATCATCACTGTGTACATAAATGTAGTCATGGGGTACAATGTACTGGTTTTATATACAATTTGAAATATTTTCATCAAACTGGGTAACATACCCTTCATGGCATTTTCTTAGTTATTGTGTTAAGACATTTATATCCTACATTTAGTAAGTTTCACATGTACCCTCTTTTTTTTTTTGAGATGGAGCCTCAAGCTGTCCCTCTGGGTAGAGTGCTGTGGCATCACTCACAGCAATCTCTAACTCCTGGGCTCAAGCAAGTCTCCTGCCTC
>NW_003852461.1:5616731-5622835 GCF_000181295.1 Otolemur garnettii | reverse complement strand
GGCCCGGGCTGGATTCGAACTCGCCACCTTAGGTGTATGTGGCTGGAGCCTTAGCCACTTGAGCCACAGGTGCCGAGCCCACATGTACCCTTGTAAGATGCAACGTAGGTCCCACCAATTGCCCTCCCTCCACCTCTCCTCCCGCCTCCCCTTCATACTTTATTCTTAATAGAATAGAAATGTATCATTGCATTATGCACATTAGGTTGGATTCCCCCCAAAACCCTCCCTCCTCCCAGCCTCCCCTCTCTTTCCTCTTCTGTCCTTCTTTCTGGACTATAGTTATGTTTTACCATTCCTATGAATGCATAGGTGACTATACACTGATTTCATAGTAGTATTGAATACATTGAATACTTTTTTTCCCCATTCTTGAGATACTTTACTAAGAAGAATATGCTCCAGCTTCATCCAAGTAAACATAAAAGATGTGAAGTTTCCATCTTTTTGATGGCTGCATAGTAGTCCATGGTGTACATATACCACCATTTGCTAGTCTACCTTTCAAAGCAATTTTGAAACTCTTTTTCTGATATGACCATCAAAGCTGTTATTGTATTACCCTTGATGTACCAAATGTCATCAAAATGTTTTCCTTTAAATATTTCCTTTATCTTCAGGCACAGAAAAAAGTCACTGGGGGCCAGATCAGATGAGTAGGGGGTGGTGTTCCAATGCAGTTATTTGTTTACTGTCCAAAACTCCCTCACAGACAGTGCTGTGTGAGCTGGTGCATTGTTATGATGCAAGAGCCACGAGTTGTTGGCCGAGATTTTCAATTAAGGTTTTTCTAACTCTTTCTAAATTGATGTTTACCTGGACTGCTATGCTTCTCACAGTCAGCTGATGATTTTTACACACAGTTTGATGATTATTGCAATGTTTTCATCAGTTCTGATGGTTAGTGGCCACCCTGACCTCTCTTCATCAGGGATGCTTTCTCTCCCCTCAGAAAAACGTTCAATCCATTTATGCATTCTACTGTTTTCTTCATGGCATTACCTCATAAACTTGGACTAACATGTCCCTGATTTCACTGCCACTCTTGCCAAGGCAACAAGAAATTTAAGTTTGTTTGTTGTTTTAACTTAAGCTCTAACATTCTAACAATGGCACACAAAAACACACAAGAATAACGAACACCACTCAGCAAGACACCACCACAGGTCGACCTGAACACAGCTGTGAGATACTGATATACCAAGGGTATGAAATCTTACTGACCTTGTGTGTACCATGTTGCCAACATAAGTGCATGCTGGCAAGTTTGCAAACTCATGCTCAACTTTCAAATCTCAGGTCTAACATTACTGTTTTAACTTGGGCTTCCCCTGGAAATTAGAGCCTGAGACAGGGCTTGAAGACAGCAATTTATTTGGGAAATGATCCCAAGGCTTGTGGAGGAGGACAGAAAGACTGAAACAGTGAAAGGGGAAAAGTCAATATAAAAGCAAATGATGGTACTATTCCCTTCTGTGGCCCACCAGGGACCCCTGCTCCAGAGACCATTTGTGTAGGATACACTTCAGAATCGTTACCTGCAAGATGGGTGAGGGAGCACTGATTCCCCACCTCCTGTTCCCCATCTGTCACAGTTGCCTCAACGAGTGTTAATGCTCTGGTTCTTCCACATCATGCAGGATCTGGAGACACCCTGGTGCAGAAAGGGAAAGATACACAGTGGGATTAGTTTCCACCTGTGAAAAGCTGGTTGTCATGGCAATAGCTAGAGTAAAGATGGGCTGAGACAATGAGAGGCAGGGCAAAAGAGGCCAGCTTTCCTAACATGCATGAGTTACAGGCCCCGTACGACAACCATGGTGCCAGACACAGGCCACTGCATCATGGGGTTGGTTCTATTCCTGTGTAACGATCAATATTATATGTTGAATATGGACTTCTTAATAGTGATGACAAGATCTTGTTCCCCTCAGTGGCTACTGTCCCTAGCACAGCAAGTCGCACACAGCACAAAGTCTCAGGATAGCAGGAGAGTAAACACACCAATTTTAAATTAATAGGTAATATTATAGCATTCGGTCTATTTCTCAAGCAGATGATTGATATTCAAATGAAACCTTATGATGGAAAGAAATACAGTGCAAAAAAGGGGGAAATAAGTCAGGCAATTAAAAACAGAGCTGATGTAGACCGAGACGTGGTCATCCATGATCATGCAGAAAAGGAATTATTTTAAGGAAACTAGCAGTTACAGTGGGTGAAATGTTTTTTCTTAAGAAATCACACTCCCTTCTCCAAAATATCACATGAGCCACAATTTTAACCACTCCATAGACACAGCAGTCATAAGTAAATTTTAGTAAACTCACATTGCTAAAATCTGTCTTCAATCTCATTGGATCCCTGCAATGACTCCCTGATTCACTCAGCACAAACGCTAATGTAAAGCTCCATGTTGTGGCTCGGCACCTGTGGCTCAAGCGGCTAAGGCACCTGCCACATACACCTAAGGTGGTGGGTTCGAATCCAGCCCGGCCCGCCAAATAACAATGATGGCTGCAACCAAAAACTAGCCAGGCGTTGAGGTGGGCGCCTGTGGTCCCATCTACTTGGGGGGTGGAGGCAAGAGACTCACTGGAGCCCAGGAGTTGGAGGTTGCTGTGAGCTGTAATGCCACGACACTCTAGCCAGGGGGACAGCTTGAGGCTCTGTCTCAAAAAAAAAAAAAAGCTCCATGTTGTGATGGGTGTGTTACTTAATTCAGTGTAAGCATTTCACATTGTGTATCAAATCAGTACACCGAAACCCATAAATGCACACAGTTATGATTTAATAAACAAAATTAAAAAGAAAACAAAAAGCTCCATGACAGGTGACCTGTTTCCAGTCTGGTGCCCTGGCTCATTGCCCTCCCCCTCACATACTCCCTTCACCTCCCGGGGTCTGCCAGGCACACTCCATTCTGGAGCATTTGCACCAACTCTTCCTTTTGCCTGCAACTCCCAACATCAGCGTGGCGAACTCCCTCACCTTTCCACGACTCTGCTCTGATGCTCCCTTCCCATCAAGACCGTCCCTAATCCCCAGTTAGAACCTACGATCCCTCATTACTGCAAATTCCTGCCCTACCTGGCCTCTGGCACTTTTTTCCCCCAATCACCTCTGATAAATATATAATCAGTTTATAATGTGCACATTTTATTTTCTGTCCCTCTCTTCTAAAATGTGAGTTGCATCAAAGTAGGGAACTCTTGTCATTTTTGTTCATTGACATATCTGAAGCATCCAGAATAATGTCTGGCACATGACAGCCACTCACTAAACACTTATTGACTGGTAGTGAATATTTTGAAGCTCTGGAGATAGCAATGCCATTCATCCCCTCCCCAAACTGTCAGGTACTGACTAAGAGCCAGGCATGAATAACTTGGACAGTCCTTGTGCTCAGGGAGCTCCCAGACTAGCACGGTCACAGGCAGGGCCACAGTTACAGTCCAGAGTCGTGAGTCCACTGGCTCAAGCATGTACAGGAGCTGTAGGGCTGCAGAGGAGGGAGGGATGTGGGTGGTTAGGAAACATCGAGTGAGGAGACAATACTGAAGCTGAGCTTTCCTGCAGAAAGGGGGCTACTAACAGGAAGGAACGGGCTCTGCACTCCGTGGTGTGCTCAGGAACCCTCTGATCTCTGTGTACGTGTATTCCATCACACATGAGCTGTAGGAACGGGAGTCGGCACCGGCTTGATCTTTAAAAGTCCTTTGGAATCAATGCAGAATGAGCAATTTCCCTAAATTTAGTTGTTTACCTTCTGCCAGCCATCGTTTTCCCCCAGAAGTAGAGACTCTAAATACAAAGACAGGCACTAGAATTGCTGCAGTAATGGGAACGGAGCTTGAGACTTGACTGAGGATTACAATTTCCCCTTCTATATCAGGTTTTGTATTTTTGGGTCAAAATCCTGTTTCAATATCTTATTTTATTTTCACCTTTCATTTTTTAAGTTATCGTAAGGTATACATAGCACACGTAAAATGTACAGTCTTAATCATTTTCAAATATACAGTCCTGTGCGTCAACTCCATTCATAGGGTTGTCCTACCGTCCGGAACTCTTCTCATCTCACAAAGCTGAAACTCTGCACCCATGAAACACTAACTCCATTTGTCTCTCCCCACCACCCCAGGCCACGGTAACCATAGTTCAACTAATATTTGCTGTCTCTAGGAATTTGACAGCACTATGTACCTTCTGTAAGTGGAATCACACATATTTGTCCTTTTGCAAATGACTATTTCACTGAGCACAAGGTAGTGGGGTGTGCTCATGGGTATCGTATGTTAGAATTCCCATTCTTTGTAAGACTAATATTCCGTTGTACTCATATACCACGTTTTGTTTATCCATTCATCCATTAATAGACAATGGGTTGCTCCTACCTTTTGGCTATGTGAATAATGTTAGTACAATCATCGTGTACAAATACCTTCTGAGTTCCTGCTTTCAATTCCTTTAGGTATATATGCAGCAGTGGAACTGCTACATCACATGGTATTTCATTTTTTAACTTTTTTGAAGAAATGTCCTATATTTTCCATAGCACCTGCTGCTAGTTTATGTCCTCACAACAATGCAGAAGTGATCCAGTTTCTCCACATCTTATCCAACCCTTGCTATTATCTGTTATTTTTATAGTAGCCATCCTAAAGAACGTTAGATGTCAATTGTTTTTAAAAATCTATTATTTTGCCTTTAAAGTGTTTATTAGGGCTCGGCACCTGTGGCTCAAGCGGCTAAGGCGCCAGCCACATACACCTAAGGTGGCGGGTTCGAATCCAGCGCGGACCCGCCAAACAACAATAATGGCTGCAACCAAAAAATAGCTGGGCGTTGTGGTGGGCGCCTGTGGTCCCAGCTACTTGGGAGGCTGAGGCAGGAGACTCGCTTGAGCTCAGGAGTTGGAGGTTGCTGTGAGCAGTGAAGCCATGGCACTCTACCCAGGGGCTCAGCTTGAGGCTCTGTCTCAAAAAAATAAATAAATAAATAAAGTGTTTATTAGTTTTCTGTTTATAAAATAAGTTTTCTGTTTTCAATTTTTTGAATCCTGGCGTCATTCTTTCCAGGTGATTCATGCTTTGACTCAACAAACAGGCGTCAGGTCCCTACTGTGCATTGTGCCAGACGCAGTGGGTATAAAGAACAAAGGTACGTTCCTGCCCTTAAGGAGCTCACAGTGTGGCAGACGGACGTGTCAGTAAATAAGGCTGCTGCAGGATTACGTGTGGTACAAGAGAAGGCTGTCAGCCAGTAGTTACAAACTGCAAGTCAGATGCAATCAACATAAGAGGTTTTTTTGATTCAATAGTGTTCTTTTTAAATTTGAATTGGTTTTCCCAAATTAATCTTCATTTGGGACTTCTCTTGGGAGAATCAGATGATCAGCCCAGAGGGGTGGATCACGCCTGAATCCTAGCACTATGGGAGGCCTAGCCAGGGGAGAGGGAGGAGGGGAAGAGAGGGAGAAGGATCAGATATAGCAACTGAGCCAGAGATCCAGATTGGCCGAAGTGTGCCAAAGCTGTGTCAGAAGAGGGTGGAAACCAGAGCCCCCTGAGAATATGGATGGACTGGGAGTCAGGGAAGAGGTATAACTCCAGGAAAACAGAATATTTTCATTGTGGTCTGAACTTTAACCAGAAGACCACACACAAACCCATATAAACTCCAACACTCCCATCCCTCTGTTTTGCTTCTAACAGTGCTGAGTAAATGTAAGATAAATAAGAACATAATCAAAGAACTTTACCCCCGAAGAGATTAACCGTCAGGAATCTAAAGAGGTTGTGCAATTTGCTCAATGTAACACCACCTTGAGTCTGTAGTGACTAACAGATCGTATAAAAGGCCAGGGGGAACAGGGGACTTACAGCACAGATCAGTAGAGTGGTCATCTGTTGTTTTGCTTACCTGCGATGTTTTCTACCCTCTCTGAAAATAGTACCCTTATTTTGCTTAGGGAGCCACAGTTCCTTAGTCCATATGGTTGTTTTTTTTTTTAGACGGAGCCTCAAGCTGTCCCCCTGGGTAGAGTGCTATGGCATCACAGCTCACAGCAACCTCCAACTCCTGGGCTCAAGCGAGTCTCC
>NW_003852461.1:5614751-5616711 GCF_000181295.1 Otolemur garnettii | reverse complement strand
TAGAAAATACTAGGATCTTCCTTCAAA
The DNA here is from genome assembly GCF_000181295.1 of Otolemur garnettii. NCBI lineage: Eukaryota > Metazoa > Chordata > Mammalia > Primates > Galagidae > Otolemur > Otolemur garnettii. The sequence goes on along the minus strand of NW_003852461.1, from coordinate 5,616,684 downwards.
CCAGAGCCAGTAACTTATAACACTCCAGCTTTACTTGGACATTGCTTGGAAAGGCAATGACAGTATTTACCACTGTGAACTTAGACAGTTTGAATTCCTGCTCCAATAATTTCTAGTGCCATGCCCTTTTGCAAGTTAGCAATCTCTCTCCCCTGGCTCAGTGGGTAGGGAGTCAGCCCCATATATCAAGGGTAGTGGGTTCAAACCCGGCCCCAGCCAAACTGCAACAAAATAGCAGGATGTTCTGGTGGACACCTGTAGTCCCAGCTGCTTGGGAGGCTGAGGCAAGATAATCACCTAAGCCCAGGAATTGGAGGGTGCTGTGAGGGGTTCGAACCTGCCACCTTAGGTGTATGTGGCTGGCGCCTTAGCTGCTTGAGCCACAGGCGCCGAGCCAGTCCATATTGTCTTGATGTAACTGAGTCTTCCTGGCATCAGGGATGGCCCCTGAGCCAGACCTAGGCAACCACATTTATCCACCTGGAGATCGTGGGAAAGAGGCGTAATCCTTCCATTGGGGGTTGCTGAGAAGGAAAGATGCAAGTCTGAAGGATGCTATCGGTACCCAACCTAAAACAGCATGATGTCAACGAAAAGATAAGTTATATTTCTTTGGGTAAATTGCTTAACTATTCTGAGCCCTGGTTGCCACATCTGTAAGTGGAAACAATCCTTACTTCAAAGGGCTGTTGTCTGGCAGTAAAGAAATAATGTATGTAAAACGCCTGGCACACAGTAGGAGCTCATTAATGCTGGCGTCCTTTCTTTCCCTTCTGAATAACGTCAGATGGATGTAGCATTACTGTAATTAAAATGTAAGAAGTGCATTGGCAGACCTTCCTTACGACATATTGAGAACAGCTTTTTCAGTAGCTACCTTATGTGATTTCAGGGAATTGGGGAGGGAAAATAAAATAAAATGCAGCTTGCTTTCCTGGAACAATTCAAGCCACATGCAAAGCCTGCCAAGTGTGGCCCATGAGCCTGTGTCTGGATTCATCTGTTCTCTCACCTCTATACAGATAAAGTGGTTTTACTCCCCTCCCAATGGCTATTGTGTTTTTAAAGTGGGAACTCTTTTGAATCTCTGGCAACCACCTAACTGACAGTTTGGATCACAACATAACAATAACATTAAAAGCAGTTGTGTGACCTTCCTGCTTGTAAAGCACAGTTACAAGTCTGAGCGAATTAGCATGAATGCTAACACGCCAGCTTTTTATGGATTAATATTGCAATTATACTTGGCTTTTTCAATAAAAATGCAGTGATTTTTTTTCATTAGAGATTCGAGTAATGAATAAGGTGCTTTCCCCTATGGATTCAAACACAATGTACTTGAAATGTGAAAAGGGGCTCGGTGCCTGTGGCTCAAGTGGCTAGGGCGCCAGCCACATACACTTAAGGTGGCAGGTTTGAGTCCAGCCCAGGCCCGCCAAACAACAATGATGGCTACAACCAAAAAATAGCCGGGCGTTGTGGTGGGCGCCTGTGGTCCCAGCTACTTGGGAGGCTGAGGCAGGAGACTCAATTGAGCCCAGGAGCTGGAGGTTGCTGTGAGTATGATGCCATGGCACTCTACTCAGCTTGAGGCTCCTGTCTCATAAAAAAAAAAAAGAAGAAGAAGAAGAAGAAAAAAAATAGAAATGTGAAAAGGATACTTGACTGACTGCCATGTTCCTATAACAACTTCCATGAGGATTTTCAGGTAGGGCACCTGCTAATTTTGTTCTAGGATCACAAAGGAAATAGAATATACTGATGGGGGCGGAAAAGGAATTCGTAAACCCTTGTCCTTCCATGACAAGGTTCCAACCTTCAAAATACTCTGTTTATTTCTAGATTTAAGCACTTGAATGAAACCAGAAAACTGTCTTTTTATGACTTATTCTTAAGTCAAATAAGAAAAGAGCAGCTTATGTAGTTTTGCAAA
>NW_003852461.1:5607560-5613746 GCF_000181295.1 Otolemur garnettii | reverse complement strand
TCATCTCTTTTAAAGATATTTAAATGCAAAGAAAAAATCTTAAAGCAGGGGTCCTCAAACTTTTTATTTTTATTTATTTATTTTTTTAACATAGCCTTCATGTAATTTTCTTAGTTATTATGTTAAAACGTTCATATTCTACTCATAGAAAGATTCACTTGTACCCTTGTAAGATAAACCACAGAAGTGAACCCTCGAATCCCCCTCCCTCCATACATTCCCCCAACCTCAAACTTTTTAAACAGGGGGCCAGTTCACTGTCTCTCAGATCATTGGAGGGCAGGACTGTGGGCCTGGGACAAGTCAGCTGCTAAGCAGGACAGGCAGTGGCAGCAAAAACACCCGGTGGACCAGATAAATGTCCTAGGTAGGCTGCATGTGACCCTCGGACCATAGTTTGAGGACACCTGCCATAGAGTCACCATTTCCTGTAATCTTCGTTCTTTCATGTAGACCCAGATTTCCCTCTTATACCATTTCCTTCTGCCTCAAAGGCATCCTTTAACATTTTTTGTAGCATAGGTAGGTTGATAATGAATTCTTTCAGATTTTGCATGTCTTTAAAAAATCGGTATTCTGCCTTTATTTTTGAAAGACAATTTTAGTAGGTATAGAATTCTAAGTTGAATTATTTCTTTCCATTCAGTGCTTTAAAGATTTTGCTTTGCCCTCTTAGTTTTAATTGTTCTCAACAAGAAATTTGCTGTCATTCTTATCTTTGTCCCTCGGTAGGTAACATGTCTTTTTTCTCTGCTAAGATTTCCTTTTTATCACTGGTTTTGAGTAAGTTTATTATAATGGGCCTTAGTATAGTTTTCTTCATCTTTCTTCTGCTTAGAGTTTTTCAAGATTCTTGGATCTGTGAGTTCATAACTTTCCAAAACTTTGAAAGTTTTTCAGTCATTATTTCTTTGAATATTTTTCCTGACTCCCACCCCCTGCTTTTCAGAGACTCCAATTTCTCATATACTTGGAAGTTTGAAGTTGCCCTCAAGCTCTGTGATTTCTGTTTATTTTTTAAATTTTTTACTTCTACGTTTCATTTTGTTGTGTTTTTGAGAAGTTTAATCGACCTTTGCTTTCACAGTATCTAATCTCCCATTAATCCCATCCAGTGTATTTTTCATCTCAGGCATTGTAGTTTTCAACTCTAGTTCAATTTTATTCTTTTTATCACTATATTTTTTATGTTTGTACTTAACTTTTTGAACTTGCAGAATACAGCTACAATAACTGTTTCAATGTCCATGGTGATTCTAACATCCGTGTCAGTAGTGGGTGGGTTTCAGTGGATTTAGTTTTCCTTATCATGGATATTTTCTGAATTCTTTGCATGTCTGGTAATTGGATGGCTTGGATGCTGGATATTTTTGTATTTCTATAACTATTCTTGGACTTTATTGGGGTTTAATGGATGCAGTTACATTACCTGGAAACAATTTGATCTTTTCAGGTCTTTTCTTTAAGATTTGTTAGGCAGCACCAGAGTGGTGTTCTCCCTGGAGCTAATCATTCGCCAGTACTTTGGCAATGCTCTTCAGATTGTTTACCTTGTTATTTCTTGGCCTTTTGGCTAAGATGAAATGCAAGCTGTTTACCCAACATTTCGCGAATCATGTGGTTGTTTAGTTTGGCCAGTGGTAACAGGCACTATTCCTGACTCTGTGTGAGTACTGGCATTATACTGTTCCCTCTCATCTCTTTCCATTGGTTATTTCTTCAAGTTAGAGATAGGGTTTTCTATTTTGTATTCCCCAGGGTTTAGAGCATTCCTTTCAAATTTTGACTAGAAGTACATAACAAAAGAGGGTTCATTCTGGGTCAAGTGCCCCTCCTCTGTGATCCCACCATAGAGAACTGCAAGTCTTCCATTGTGGAGGTTTTTATATGTACATGGTCTTAAAATTGCATGCTTGGGCTCGGTGCCTGTGGCTCAAGTGGCTAAGATGCCAGCCACATACACCTAAGGTGGCGGGTTCGAATCCATCCCGAGCCCACCAAACAACAATGACAGCTGCAACCAAAAAAATAGCCGGGTGTTGTGGTGGGTACCTGTGGTCCCAGCTACTTGGGAGGCTGAGGCAGGAGACTTGCTTGAGCCCGGGAGTTGGAGGTTGCTGTGAGCTGTGATGCCACTGCACTCTACCCAGGGGGACAGCTTGAGGCTCTGTCTCAAAAAAAAAAAAAAAAATTGCATGCTTGATCCACTTCATGAAGGCAGAGACTGAGTCAGTCATATTCAATGCCATTTTCTCAGTACCAGACACAGAAGGAATGCAACAAGTATTTGTGAAACATCAATTCCAAATTGTCCTTTCAAACTACTTGGTAAGAAAATGGATCTTTCAACAAGGCCCAGAATTGCAGGCCTCTATAATAGGGAATTATAAACAGGAGACCAGACCTCTGGAGTTCACCTGCATTTGAGGTTATAGCAATGTCCTCATGGGCAGGGTTGGACCTAGATCTCTCTGGAACTGGTTCCACATAAAGTCAACTAATTCAGAACATGGTGTGGGGTTTGTATGAAGAGATTTTAAACTAGTGTCTCTGTTGAGGGATCCCTTTTGATAACTGGGGCACATATGAATTCTGTATAGGCCTTTTCTTCCTTCCATATATATTTTAATGCCTGCTGATGCCTGGCACTGGACTAGAAAGGCCTTTAGCTGAACTATTTTTTGGTTGCAGCTGTTATCGTTCTGCTGGAGCTGGTGTTCACATGTATTTGGCATTATGCTCTGGGAGGCACCATTCTCATTTCACACAATGCATCACTCTTGCTTAGGTCCCCATTCCTGCATGCTAGGTAAGGATCAGTGAAAGGCAAATCCATTCTATATTTCTTGTGACTACCTAGTCCATATATATGCTTTTAAAAAACCCTAACCCTGGCTGGGCATGGTAGTTCACACCTATCACCCTAGCACTCTGGGACGCTGAGTTGGGAGGCTCCTTTGAGTTCTGTAGTTCAAGACCAGCCTGAGCAAGAGTGAGACTCTACCCAAAGTAGAGAAAATTATCTGGGCATCATAAAGGGCACCTATAGTTTCAGCTATTCAGGAGGCTGGGACAGGAGGATTGCTTGAACCCAGGAATTTGAGAATGCTGTGAGCTAGGTGATAACATGTCACTCCATGACAGAAGTTCCCTTTGTTAAAAATGAAGAAGAAGAAGAAGAAAATAAATAAATTAATTAATTAAAGAAAAAGAGGCTGGGTGCAATGGCTCAAGCCTGTAATCCTAGCAATCTGGGAGGCCAAGGCCAGTGGATTAGCCAAGGCCTGTGCCTGAGCTCACAGGTTGGTGACTAGACTGAGCAAGAGCAAGACCCTGTCTCTAAAAATAACCAGGCACTGTGGCAGGCGCCAGTAGTCCCAGTGACTTGGGAAGCTGAGGCAAGAGAATCACTTGAGCCCAAGAGTTTGAGGTTGCTCTGAGCTACGATGCCAGAACACTCTATCAAGGGTGACAAAGTGAGACTCTGTCTCAAAAAAGAAAAAAAAAGAAAAAGAAAAAAAACCCTAACCCTGCTCTAAACTAAACTCAGCAGATATTTTCAAGTGCCTACTTTGTGCCAGGCATGGTGTCACCTTTGTGACTGGTCATTAGATAAGCCCTTTGACAACAGAAGCAGCACCCCCAGGGTGGTCTGAGAATGAATCCTCACATAGTTCAATTTCTGAGCACTCTTTAGAAATCTCTCTTTCCATCTTCTGGTCACATTCACACTGAAGTTCACTTTATGACCTGAGAGCAGGCAAAGGTGAGATTGGACAAATTGAGAATAGTGTGGAAAGTGAGCTCATTTCATTAACTGATTCATGCATCCGTTCAATATTTACTGAGCCCCTACTATGTGTTAGATGCCATATAACTATGGGTGGTGTAAGGACTAGCAAACAGTCTTTGTCTTTAATAAACTCACATTTCAGTCAGGGAGGCAGACAAATAAACAATTACAATGATATGAGTGATAGCCACTAAGGCAGAGGAATGCATGAGAGCTATACCTCCTTTTGTGAGAAACCACAAATTCCTTGACAGAAATGGTGTTTATCCTGCACATTTCCTAATGGTGTGATTTGTGCATAAAGAGCTCTCAGTATAGAGTTAGCAAGGCCTGGATTCTGTTCCTAGTTCTGTCTTTGAAGCTCATGGTCTTAGACAATAGATCCTGACCCAGTGGATAGACTTCTGGCCCCTTGTCCCTTACCAGACCTGCAGCCTTTCCAGGGCCCTCTCCTCACATCCAGGCCCCTTCCTATCCCAGGGAGACCCAGTTTCTACACCTCACCCTAGTTTTTCAGCTGCTAACACCAGGTGGGTCCCCTTGTAAGAGCAGAAACAGCCTCAACACCACATCCTATTAGCTGTAAACGTTACTTAATGAGTTACTTAAGTAGTCATCAGATAGTCTTCCCCTGATTTCAACACCATTAAGACCATTGCGACCCTGGACTGAATTAAAAACACCAGCTGTACAGCTTGGGAAAGTAACAACTCAGAGTCCTTCGCTAGAGATCAAAGGGCTGGATGATATATAGCTAAAGACGGTAACTTTGGGGGGGGGGGAATAAGAACTCTGTGAACTCTCAAAGTAAGGCAGGCTTTGGGAATGGTCTCCCTGTTTTCCTGAGATTCAGAATCTTAGCAATCAAGGACAATTTTACCCAACGTGAGTGTTTGGCTCATGCTCCTGGTTCCAGAGCCCTGGGTACACCTTGGGCAGTCTGTCCTTGGGCAGTTATTTCAGCTCTCTGAGCCTCAGTTTCATTATCTGTGAAGAATAATTGCTGATACCAACCCTGCCTAATTCATAGGGTTATTATAAGGATTAATGGTCACGAGAGTGACCTTTAAACTGTAATGACTGCTACAAAATAAATTACACAATCATTAAGTTATATTCTTAAATATTTGCTGAATTTCTTTAAGCCATCCAACACTTTAGTAAAATGGTGAATGACTTTGCATAAGTGCTGAGAGAGAGACATTCTCAAATAACTAGTAGCAGCTAAGGGCTTACAAGGTTGCCACCTTCACAGTACACAAAGCAGTTACGGCTTGACGTTTGTATCAGTCCAGAAAGATATTTGCCACTGTATCCGCACACAAATGAGAAAAATGAGGAGAGAAAAAATTGTCCAAGAACATAAACTCTCCAAAGCTCAGGCCTGGGCCACTTCCCCAAATCCGAGCAAGTCAACAAATTCAAAAGCCAACGCCCCTGGGCTCCGGGGGAGCCTTTCTTTAGAAGCTCCGCCTCCCGGCAGGGAGGGACCAGACGAGCCTACAACCCCGCCCCTTGATGTCTTTGGCCCCGCCCCCGAGCCCTCCAAGTCTCGCGGGATCTGTCGGGAGGACGGACGGGGTCAGGTCTCATCATGGCGGCTGAAGAAGCGGATGTGGATATCGAAGGAGACGTGGTGGCCGTCGCGGCACAACTAAGGTGAGGCGTAGAGACGGGGTCTGGCCGGAACGGGAAGGGGCCCGGATTAGAGGAGAGGGGCTTGCAAAGGCACAGGTCGGGTATGGGACAGGGGAGCTGACGTCTGTCCGCGGACTATCGCCTGTTGGCCTGGGAGGCGCCGTCCCGGCCGGCTGGTTCTGAGCGCGGCGGGCGGGTACCTGGGGCTCAGGTACTGAAGATTCGCTTTCGCCTTTTACCCGGATGATAATGTCTCCTGGCTCATTGCACTTGGTTGCGGCAATTCGATTCCGACTTCCATTCCCTCCACCTCAGATTCTCCCCAGAATCTCCGCGACAATAACTAGAACGCGGGCAGCTACGGACAAGACCTGAGCGCGGGGACCCGTGTTCCCTCGCCCGTAAGCCGTGTGACCTTGGGCGCCTCGTTCCATCCCTTCTTCCACAGAGATAGTTGTAAAAACTTTGAGAGGCAGCTTGACTTACAGGAGGTGGGCCAGATTTTAGAGTTGGGTAGTTCTGGTTTTTCCTTGTGCATTTGCTGTTCCTGCTGGTTGCTAGTCATGTGACCTTGGACCAGGCACTTAACTTGTCTGAGCTTCAGACCGTTCACGGGTAAACTGAGAATCATATGTATGTGAGGTTCAAATGAAATAATGGTGGGTTGTGTTTCAACATAGTGTCAGTGTTCTGTAAATGGTGTGTTTTTTGCCATCCCGTTAACCTCAGGAATGGTATTGTGAGGATCCAGTGAC
>NW_003852461.1:5604891-5607404 GCF_000181295.1 Otolemur garnettii | reverse complement strand
GCCGCCAATTATGTTGTTTAACTGTGATCACCTAACTCTGTTGAACCATATGATGTTGCCAATATTAGACCATTCTTGACTTACAAAGTGGCGATTTCATGTAGTTCACCATAATATTAGGGCCTCTGTGAACTGGAGAGATGATTACAGATCCTGCCCACTAAGACAGTGTGAGGAGTGAGCTCTAAGGCACTATAAAAACGTAAGAGGTAATTAAACTCATACAGACATTTCTCCCTGGAATCTTTAGACAAAGCAGTCCAGAACTATGCAGATGAGCAAGGAGACCTTATTACCAATAACCCTTTACGGTGCTTGTGGTATTTAAAATCTTGACCAAGTGCTTTTGCATGCTTGATTTAATTTACTTTTCACAGTATATCTATGAGCTAGGTGGGCAGGGAGACTTAGCTGTAGTCCAGAAGGAATTGTGTTGGCTTTTAAAACACTAAAGATCATCTGAGGGCATTGGGTGTATACCTCTTCCATAGATTTATCTTAATTTTTCTGATTGTGTTTAATTTTTCCTCACTTTCTCTTTTTCTTTCTTTTCTCTTTTCTTCCTGTTTGGCTTGAGTTTTAGGTTTACTGGTGGCACTTGTGGCAATCTTAGTCGCATACAAACAGGATTACAAAGGTTATTAGTTCCTGATAGTCAGAGCCAATTGTCTTATACAATTATTCCTTATTACAAGGAACATAATTAACATTATGTTATGGTGAATGGTGCCCATAGTATTGGTTTCCAGTCATATGAAATTACAGTGTAAATGGAAGTGTATATCTAATATGCAGTGTTAGCATCTGTGGAACCCTTGAGGATTAATATAAAACACTTCAAATTTGCTAAGTGTTAGATGCTGGAGTTAGAAGACAGGTCCCTCTTCTAATGTTTTCGTTTCCCTCTACTTTTCCTACCATTCCTTCTCATCATTCTTTTCTTTTGCTTGTTCTGTAAGTTGTGGTGTTGCGAGGAGTTTTGTCACAGGACTTCTCATCACTCATGACACAGTCCTATACCATCTCTCAAGACTTCACTTTCTATCTGTTAGATTGAACCATATGAAATTTTGCCACCAGTGGACCATTTTGACCTGCCTAGGGAAGGGCAGTTTGCTAAACTGAACATAATACGTACCTGTGCCTTCCAAATCTGTAACCAACCCAAATCTCTCTTCTGAGCTTCATCTCGTTTTATCCAGTCTCTGACTCTGCCTTGTCTTGGATTGCCCACAGACATCTTAGTCTAAGCTTATAAACTTTCTCCACCTGCCTCTCCAGTGTTCCATAATTTAATAAATGGCACTAACATCCATCCAGTCAAAACACTTCATTCCTTTTCCTCTCCTCCCTAATTCCTTGGCCCATCCTATCTGTTACTAGGGGCCTGTTGATTGTGTCTATACATATTTTCAAATGTATTCACTTCCAGTTCACACAGCTTGTTCCCTGAATATAAGTTACTGTTGCCTATCTTTAGTATTTTTATAATCGCTCCCTCTTAATGCTCCTTGTTTCCTTGGCTCCTTTTCTGTTCCTTCCAGTTAGAGTAGTCTTTCTTACAATCAAATCCAATCATGTTATTCCTTTCACTGCCCAGTTGGTTTTATGATAAAATCCTCATTCCTTAACTACTAGAGACCTGTGTAATCCATGCCCCATCTCACTTGTTCATTTGATTATGCAACAAATATTGATGGTGTATTTTCTACATGACAAACCCTGGGTATAGAGCAGTTATCTAAACCAAGTTCCTGCTTTCTAGAGCTAACATTCTTGTGGGATGGGACAGACTGTAAACATATGTATATGTCAGATGGAGATAAGTAGAGAAAGATAAAGGAGGGAAGGTGAATGGCTTGTCAGTTTCATCTCTTATACTTACCCAGGAAAATTATAAGGTCTGAAAATACAGGACCTCTGTGGTGGTGTGGATATCGTGGGAGGACTGGATTTGGAAAAGGGAGAAAGAACAGAATTGGCAACAGATGAAATGTGCTTTGTGAAGAAAAAAGGCCAGGCTTAGGTTTCTGGCCTGGACAGCTAGGGAGATGGAGATGCCATTGACTGTGATAGGGAACGAAAAAAGAGTAGCAGGTTTGGGAAGAGAGAAAAGGTGATTTCAGGCTTAAACATGTTAATTTGTGGTACCTATGGAGACTCAGGTAGGTATTTGGATACATACACCAGCGTATGAATGTTGCTGATCTTTTCTGAGAAATACTATATGAAAAATTTCTGCAGTGAACTTGAAGTGATAGTAATCCCATCTCCTAAACTCTGGCAGAGCTAGTTATTTGTGTAAAGATTTCTTTTTGCTGATACAACGCTCAGAATCTTTTATTAACCCCTCTTGGTAGCCTCTTCCAGATAAGAGTTGATATTTGAGTTTTAACATATTTGCCATCAACAATTGAGAGAAAATACTGCCTTTGGTTTATCGTAGAGAATTGCTCATTCCACAATTTATTATAACTGCTATAGAATTAAAGATTCAAATGTGTCGATGGTGT
>NW_003852461.1:5603014-5604551 GCF_000181295.1 Otolemur garnettii | reverse complement strand
GTGTATATGGCTGGCACCTTAGCCACTTGAGCCATAGGCACCAAGCCGAAAGCAAAATATTAAATTAATTATATCATAGATTGGGTCCCCTAAAACTTAATTCTTCAGCCTTTTCAAATATGAGATGAACAGTGTAACTTTTTTTTTTAAGAGACAGAGTCTCACTTTGTCACCCTTGGTAGAGTACTGTGGAGTCACAGCTCACAGCAACCTCCAGCTCTTAGGCTTAGGCAATTCTCTTGCCTCAGCCTCTGGAGTAGCTGGGACAACAGGCACCCACCTAAATGCCTGGGTATTTTTTTGTTGCAGTTTGGCCAGGGCCAGGTTCAAACCCACCACCCTCGGTATATGGGGCCAGCACTCTATTCACTGTGCCGCAGGCGCTGCCGTGAGCAATGTAACTTTAAAGAAGTCTTAATAGGGCAGTGCCTGTGGCTCAAAGGAGTAGGGCGCCAGCCCCAAATGCTGGAGTTGGTGGGTTCAAACCCAGCCCCAGCCAAAAAAAAAAAAAAAAGAAGAGGTCTTAATGGTTCAATGAAATGAGTAAGAGAATTAACAAAGTTTGATCCCCAATGGACATTAAAAAGCCCCCAAATAACCCAAATTAATTTTTGTAATTATATATAGTATGAGTTGTTACTAAAACATCACGTTTTTCTTATCTCTTCACTGTACCGTCCTTTGAGTATTTTTTTGTTTTCGTTCTTCCCTCTAGTTTTTTATGTTTCCCATTTTGAGGGTAGTGCTGTTAATGGTGGGTTTTATGATTTAGATACAGCTGAAAGGTTCTATTGCACATTTGAATTCCTGTATACACACGGGTACTCATTAGCACAATCTGAAGTGTTGGTTCATGGTCACAGAGCATGTTGTAGTTACGGCTTTGTGGTGCTTTTTTCCTCATGAGATTGTTTATTCTTGAGAAAAAAAAGAAGTGAATAGTCAGACTTGGTGGTTAGCAGTGGAGCTAGGGTAGCTTAAAGCCACTGTGTATTTCATGGGTCAGAGAGGTAGAGCAGGCATTTCTGCAGTGTTAAATTTAAATGTTTGTTAGGAGGTGAAGGGAACTAAGTATTTGCCTAATGCCTACGACCTGCCAGTCACCACTGTGCTATATGAGTTACATCCATTAGCTGACATAATACACTTATACTGATTTTCTTCATTATTCCAGAAGTGATGAAAATACAGCATCAGTTTTACAGCATGATCCCTATCTTGATTCATCGTGGAAAACTGAAAATGGCCTTATTGTAAGTATTTTATGAAAATATAAGGTATATTAAGCTCTTACTTATTGACCAGAGTGCCTTTTTTAAAACTTTGTGGCAGTTCTCAGAAATTGCAGATATGATATGTTGAACTATCTTTCTTACTTTAAAAATAGGAACCTCTTCACTTTGGAAAGTGACCTATTAAGAAATAGCTTTAGGCTCGGCGCCTGTGGCTCAAGCGGCTAAGGTGCCAGCCACATACACCTAAGGTGGTGGGTTCGAATCCCCAGCCCATGCAAACCAGGATGTGCTGCTCACCCTCA
>NW_003852461.1:5588726-5601006 GCF_000181295.1 Otolemur garnettii | reverse complement strand
GGTCATATTTTGCTAAGGAGTTTAAATTTTATTGTAAGCAAACTAGGGCATCATTAAAACACTTTGTACATCCATCCTGACCAAGAGCAAGACCCTGTCTCTATAAAAATAGGTGGGTTTTGTGATGGGTGCCTGTAGTCCCAGCTACTTGGGAGATTGAATCAAGAGAATCGCTGGAGCCCAAGAGTTTGACGTTGCTGTGACACCAGGGCACTCCCACGGAAGGGTACAAAGTAAGGCTCAAAAAAACAAAAAAAAATACTTTGTACAGATGAGTAAATTCATTTTTGTAAGATTCATTTTGGGTACTAGGGTGAAGATTAGATGGTGGGAAAGCAGGAGTAGAATCAAAGGAACCAGTTTAGGGACAGTTTGCAGTAAATGAAGCCAGATTTGCTGATGAGGCCTTGGCCTGAGGTGGTAGCAGAAGGGCTAGAATAGATGGGTTTGAATTAATTTGGAAATAGAACTGGTTGATACGTCAGATATGGGGATTGAGGAAAAAATGAAGCTACAGTAATTTTTGGATTTCTAGATGGAAGAATGTAGTGACTAGTAAGTAGTGCCTTTTATAAAGTTGGGAAGAGGAGGAGAAGCAGGTGGAGACGGGTGATGATGAGCTCTATTTTGAGTATGTTTAAAGTTTGAGAAGCAGATTAAATATTCATGTGGAAATCTTGAGTGGGCAGTTGGATATAACAGTCTAGAGCTTGGAGAAAAAATATGAGCTGAAAATGTTTGACTTTTGAGAGCTGAAATGAGTATGATCTTTCATGGAGATTGTGGCTGAGGGGGAAAAGTAATGGTGGTAAATTTTAGATGTAGGATTAAGTGTCTAGCAAAATGTCTAGTGCTTAATAAATAGTTTCTTGTACTTGGTGGCCATTATTACATCAAAATGGATGGGAGTGTGAGGCTTGGCATCCTGCAGACTTGAGTGTAAGCTCCCTGCTCTTCCGCTTCCCATGCTAGCAGTGCTGTGGCGGCGTCTGTGAGGTACGCACACTAATGCCTGTCTGGCTTAAGGTATCATGAGAATCAAAGATTCGTGTCTTAGTAAATGATGGCTGTTGTGATTTGTAGTGACATTACTATGTAATTTTATTTAACAAAACTTAGGAGCTAATTTCAAAAAGCAGTAAATAAAAATAGTATATTCTCTTTTTTAATAGCCTTGGACTCTGGATAGCACCATCAGTGAAGAGAACAGAGCTGTCATTGAGAAAATGTTGTTGGAAGAGGAGTATCCTTTAATGATTACAAGAAGCCACTGTTTACTGTATGGGTCATATTCAGCCCTGGGCTGCTATTATGTAATATGTTATCTGTGCAAAAAGCAACTTTTTTTTCCCCCATGATGTTCTGTTTTACCATTAAATTGTCTGATATCTGACTCAGTATTTGTGAGTTTCTGTTGTCAGCTAACTTTTTGGAATATCTGAATAGTGAGTAGAAATGATAGAATATTTAAACGATTTAGAATCTTAAGTCCAAACTTCCCATTTTCAGAGTTATATAAGCTGAAACCCAAAGAAGTTAATTTGTCCAGGGACACAGAATTAGAACATGTAAAAGTTGTCATTTTATAATTTACAAGTGTTATGTGGGAAAAATCTAAGTAAAAAGTACAAAGCAAATTTTTCTTCAAAAGATGTGCATTCTTATCTATGGTTCAGTTTTCTTGTATGTAAATGAGAGGATTGAACTTCTGATCTTATGACTTATAGAGACTATCAATGATAGTCAAGGAGTAGTTTGTTTTTAATGCATTCATCTGCATTTCATGGATGTGTTCTGTTGACTTTAGAGTATCTCTAAATATTTTTAAATATTATCATTTTAATATATAATCAATATTAAAACATTAATATTTTACATTCATTGTTTTGTACTGAGTCTTTGAATCCAGTGTGTTTTATACTTACAGTACATTTCAGTTTATGCAAACCATGTTTTAAGAGTTGAAAAGTTGAGTAGTTAATGGCTACAGTGCAATTCTGGATGAATGGGCACTTAGTAATCACTTGTTTGCTGCCCGATAGAGAAACAAATATGAGTAAAAGTTAATATGTGAGCATTTAGAACAGTGTTTTTCGGTCTTTTTTTTTAATCTCATGGCACTTGAACCTATAGTTAAACTTACATCGCGCACTAAAATTTCATCAAAAAAAGAGAGGAAAAAAAGAATATACTTATTGTGCTTTGAACCTCTTTCAAAATATAATTTAATTAATGATCTTTAAAAATTTTTGCAGCATACCTAAGATCCTCTCATGGCACATTGTTTGAAAAATCTCTGATTTACAGGATAGGAATAATGTTTTCTAGCACAGTACCTGACATATACAGTATATACTCAGTAAGAGTTTGTTAAGTGACGCGTATCTGAGACTAATCCAACAGTAGTCCTCTAAGCTAGCTAACTTCTGAAAGGGAGGCTCTCCTGGCCGATTTGGTGAATGTTTGTCATTTTTTTAGAGAAGAGAAGATTCTTGAACTCTTTTCTGTGTTACCCTAGAATCTGAAAACAAATACTCCCAAATTGCCTTGGACAACCAGTCACTGTCATCTGTGACATTCTCTGTATGTGAGTCTGGATCTTCTGTTAGCTACTTATAATAGGGCAGATAAGGGAAACTAGCATTTATATAGCACACATTTAGTGCAAGCACCGTGTTACTTGATTTTACATGTTATCAATCCATGTAACAACCCTTTGAGGTATAAGCATGTTTAACGTAACTTTTACAGACCTGAAAAGGGCTTTGGGAGGAATTGGTTTAACTTGAATTCAAATATAACTTTCACTAGTCTAAGAGTGCCTACTTTGTATAAGTTGCATAAAAATTATATGACTTTAATGTTGGTTAAAAAGTTTCCTTAACAATTACACAGGTATTATTTATCTAAAAAATCTCTACCGGAAAAATTCTGGCTTGATCAAAAGGAAGATGATAAAAAATATGTGAAGAGGTAACATCAATTTATAAGACTTTTTAAAGTCTGGATTGTATTTTTAGAAACTTCACACACTTCCTTATTTTCTTTTTTCATGTGGTGCAGTCTGCAGAAAACAGCAAAAACCATGTAGGTACTTGCGGTTTTTTATTTTTAAAACCCTTATGATTAGTCAAAAATTATGGGAGAATTTTTAATTTTTTATAAAATCATAGTTGGCCTGTGGAAAATCCCTCTTGACCTTGGGTTATAAACATTAAATATAAAAACAGAATTTTTTTGGTACAGATGTTGGAATGCTATGAATATAATTTTATGATGTTATTTACTTGCCAGAATTTCATCTATGGCCCTACATAGGTGATTCTGTCAGATTATGGAAAAGATGGTTTCCTAGGGATTTGTGGGAAAAATGTTAAAGCTATTATAATATATTAGGAATTGACTTGATTTCTATTGCTTTGTCAGTTAATTTTCAGTTTTCAACAAAGTTTTCCTTTGGTTTTGTGGCTTTCAAAAATTATTTAGAAAAATTAACTATTTTAAAAATATCCTTTTGCTATAATTGAAAAAATTTTTACTTTATTTGACTGCTTACTCTTAAAGGGTGGATTTACATATTCACAATTACCCAAGAGCTTGAGCACTGAGTAACCTTTGGCTTTTGTGTTTTGCTAAATAAACAACAATAAAATGAAATTAATAGAAGGATTAATAGCTTGCTTAAATTAGTGAACGTCATCACTATTTTATTTTTAATTTCTTAATAATGAACTTTAAAAGCAATAAAGTGATGCCTTAGTTTTTTGAGTACTTTTCTGGCTCGATATTTACATGGATTTGCATGAAAGTAGTAAAGAGATAGTATCTCTGGAGCCAGTTGAAATTCTTACTTGCCTTTCAGACACTGGGGATGTGTTGTTGCTGCTGCTTTCTGTCCTGTCTAAGGGAGCCGCTTTGTTTATTCCCACACTGACTTCCTTTGGCTTAGCCTCCCTCAGACCCAGGGACTGTGTCTTTGGGGCTCCTCATCCTGAGCTAGAGATATGGGACAGGGTAAATCTCTCCCCCAGGTAGAGTCTGCAGCCGCCTTCTTTTTTTGTTCTTTGTTTTTTAATTCTTAAACTCAAAGTATTGAATTTAGCCCATGGCTATCTATAACCTTTAGCTGCATAAATATGGAATGTTCCATTTCAGAAATTTTTTTTTGCAATTCCTTTTTTTCCCCTCAGGGTACACTCTCCTACAAAACCAGCCAGTTACTCAGTAAAGTGGACCATAGAAGAAAAAGAGCTGTTTGAACAAGGGCTGGTAAATAGAGCAATTTTTAATTTATAGTAAAATGGTGCTAGAAGCAAATATTAATAGAGTTATAAGGTTAAGTTAATTTATAAAGACTGGAGTTTTCTTTTTAATTACAAATTTAACACCTTTAGTTTTTCTGTAATGATGTTTATAGTGTAGTACAGGAGAATTCCTTTCAACTTGTATTTAAGGTACTATAATAGATTTAAGTGTACAGTTTTCACACTTTGGGGTATTAATGAAGTCCAGGAAATTGAGCTATGTCTGTATACATGACACCAACTACCTGGATTAAAAGGCAAAGTTATTTAATGCTTTGATGTTCTCAAAACAAAAACTTGTACATTTGAAACTGAGTAATTAGCTGAGTCTTTATTCAGATACTTGGCATTGTGTACACAGTCCGATATTTCAGTGGATGTAAATCAAGACCAGAAACATTTCCTTCATGTGACTGTCTACTGCACTGAGATCTGTTTAAATGCCCATAAGTTATAAATAACAGAAAAAATACCTATGCCAATTTCTAGTTTTGAAAAAACTTTAATATTCAGAATTCTTTTATTTCTACTGTCAAATTAGGTAATATCTTTTTCTTTAAAGTTCATATTACCCAGTATTGTTCTAACTAATTTTGAAATTATGTGTATTTGTACACTACATATATTTGTAGTAGAATATTCACATATTTATGTAAGATTCATGAATGCTAATTGAAATATCATTGTTAACATTTCTACAGATGATGAGAAATGAAATGTTACTGTATTTTTCTAGTTAACACCATGACATCTGTATGCTCTATGATCTTATATAAATATATAAACTACCTTGAGGTTATATTCCTGTATTGGTTATGTTTTTTTATATTTTTATCTCAGTCTGTTGCATGACTATATCATTTATATAATCTAACCTTAATCAATTAGCCACTTATTTAAGATTGCTGACAATTTTGATGTTTTGCCCCATATCAAAGACCAAATATGTATGTGCATGCATACGCAAATGAGTTATGAATTTAAGGTTTGTTTTTAGGGTGGTATTGGTGGTAGTTATGGGGATGACATTTGCATGGCTCAAAATTCAAAAGGCTCCTAAATTTATAGGGTGTTGAGTATTCACACTCTCTGGGGGGCCTGCACTTCTCTTTGCTGACGTAACCAGTGTCATCTCTTCTTTGTGTTTCCTTCCAGAGTATTTTGTCCATATATAAGCAAATGTATATTTATTTATATAGAGATATGTAAAAATCTGTGTACATTGAGAAAACATTAAACTCTGAAGGTTTTCCATGCAGGAAGCATGGAGTTGGTGTGTTCCCAGTCCTTTTAATCTGTTGATGTAGCTTGCTTATAAAGACTGAATTCTCTCAGGCTTAAAGGGAATTTTGTGGTGCTGAACAATGAAGAAAGATTTTTCTTCCCTTTCTTGAGCATACAGCTGCCCCTTTGCTCTATTTTGAAATTGGTGAAATGCTTTCTTTGCTCCTCCATATATTTATTTCTTTATTAATTTTAGAGATGGGGTCTCACTATGTTGCCTAAGCTGAACTTGAATTCCTGGACTCCAGCAATCCTTTTGCCCCCGCACTCCCCTCATTCCCTCCGCCCAACCCCCCCACCTTGCCTTAGCTGCGACCAGAGGCATGCCCCACCATAGCTGTCTTCTTTGCTCTTCTTGTTGGTGTCCTCTCCTCAGTTTTCTTAGTGCCCGAGCTCCTACTGTCCAATTAAACACAATTTCTCTGGATCTCTCCTGTCTCTAGAAGTGCTCTGTACTACCAAGTTACTTACTTGCCTATATCCTGTAATAGAGATAACTAGTTCTTCAGTTAAGTTGATCTCAGCTAGGTGCTAAGAGCAATCTTAAGTAGTTAATTTATACTTATTAATTTTCCCGGAAGTACTTAGAGTTATAAGAAATTGTCATCAGATTTTCTAATAATATTGGAAATAAGTGTATAAATTAAGGTTTAAGTCAGTTCTTTGAAGATGATTTGCTACCATAAGGCATGACTGCCTAGCCTATACATCTGAGGCTAAGGTCAATGTTCCAGAGTTGTGTCTAGGTTTTTGTTTTTCATAGTTTTAAGAATTCTGAAAAATTAGAATTGTTGAGCTGGGTAGTATCCTATATTGGGAATATTATATAAAAGATTTATGTACAGTATTAGGTGATAGTTAGACTTGATACTAAAAAATTCCTTTTAGCTTTGAAATTACATGTGTTCTTTTCTGTACTTTCGAACGCACAGGAGTTCCCTGAGTTCTCAGTTTTTCCCTTGCTGCTTCAGTGTTAGGAGATGCACTGCCTTGGATGCCAGCGGGGTGTCAGGAGGCATTAGCTGGAGGTCGCCTCATGTGTGATTCAGTCTTTTAGGTTTCACTGTGACATCTGTGTAGAGCAAAAGTCTCTGCTGTGATTTACCTAATGAATATTCCAAGATATGAAATCTTGGTTAAAAAAAAAATACTGAGGAATTAGCATGGAACACGTTCAGTTGATCGTGTAAGTGGAAAACATAGTCTGCCTCTATTTCAGTCACTTATTTGAAAAAGTTATTTTAGATCTGTAACATCACCATGTGCAACAGGAATTCAGATGGTTAGGGAATAGAAGTGATAGGTCTTCGCTTAGCTGTTTTTTTTTTTTTCTAAAAGAATTCATAAATCTTTGTAGTCAATATTCAGTAGTCCAGGTTCTGAAAGAAGAAGGTGGGCTGTGATTTTATGAGCACAGTCTGTATAGAAGGCTTCATTGTATGCTTTAGAAAGTTAGTAAAGATGGAGGCTTTAAAAATTTTTTTAATATGTGGCAGTTGCGTGGAATATTCATAAGGAAATTAATCAAAAGCATTTTTTTCCCATTTTGATAACATAGGCTAAATTTGGCCGAAGGTGGACCAAAATTGCAAAGCTAATTGGAAGTCGCACTGTTTTACAAGTGAAGAGTTATGCCAGACAGTATTTTAAAAACAAGGTAAGCAGAATATGAGGGAGTTTACCTAACAACCACAATCAGTGCAACATAATTCTTTGTACCATCAATGAATCTCAAACAATAAAAAAAAAAAAAAATAAGTTAAACAGAATAAAAATATCATAATAATGATAATATCTAAAATAGACAAAATTAGAGTAGAAATATGTCTTTAACTCAAGTGTTAAAGTTTTATAGTGAAAGTATTTTATGCCCAAATAATACTATACAGGTGATTCTTCCAAAACCTTAGAGCATATCTTCAGGGTTTTGAGTGTTGCTGTTAAATTAGTTATTTTATTACACTTAATTTCATAAAGTTAAATAGAAGGACAAAATATTAATTGCTCAAAAACATAAAGCAAGTTGTCTTCTAAAGAGAAAATCTTAGAGGTCTTATTGTTTCCTCCAGAAAATTTCTTTTTAAAATATTTGCATTATAGAAACTTTTAAGAATTATTGGAGCTTAGGGAACATAAATGCTGTCCTCCTGAAATCTGTTTAATAGTGAAATTTTTGCAGTTATGAAGAATTGTCTGAAATTTTAATTGCAGTATAAAGAAAAGTGTGGTTGTGATCTAGTTCCTTAATATTTTAAGTAATTTGTACTATATTCAACCATTTACTATTATATTTAGAATTTTTGTGTATGTTCTGTTTAAGCTCTAGAAACTTAACCATATAAAATTTGGAAGTATCTTAGATTAAATTGGTGTTTTATTATAAATAATGGGCTCTACTCTGAATATAAGATTTGTCTTAGGCTCGGCGCCTGTGGCTCAAGTGGCTAAGATGCCAGCCACATACACCTAAGGTGGCAGGTTCGAATCCAGTCCGGGCCTGCCAAACAACAATGACGGCTGCAACCAAAAAACTCCACTTGAGCCCAGGAGTTGGAGGTTGCTGTAAGCTGTGATGCCACGGCACTCTACCCAGGGGGACAGCTTGAGGCTCGGTCTCAAAAAAAAAGATTTATCTTAGTGTTAGCTGGACATAGGTGGTAGTTAATGGAATTCATTTATCATATATTAATCATCTACTCTCTCTTAAAACCAAAAAAAAGCATTTTCTAGGTAGCTCACTAAGGTTGAGGTATTAGGAACAGAATAAAATTTAACTTGGTTCTTCTTATTTCTATGCTTATAAACCTGGAACATGTGGTATATCATGGGATTCCAGTTTTACTTACAGACCTAGGGTAGAAGGAAACATTTTTTTTCTTTTTTTTTTTTAGAAACAGAGTCTCACTTTGTCACCCTCGGTAGAGTGCGGTGGCGTCACAGCTCACAGCAACATCCAGCTCTTGGGCTTAGGGGATTCTTTTGCCTCAGCCTCCCAAGTAGCTGGGACTACAGGTGTCCACCGCAACGCCTGGCTATTTTTTGTTGCAGTTTGCCCAGGGTCGAGTTTGAACCTACTCACTGAGCCACAGGGGCTGCCTAGAAGGATACATTTTTGAGATTATAACAGACATTAATATGTTGTGAAATCTAATATATCTAATTTCATCTGAATTTTTTACAGTTATAAACAGGAGACTTCAAGTAGATAGCAGGGTTATTAAAGACTATTTCAGGCTGTGTTTCCACATCTCTTCTTCCTTCCTGTTGCCCTTTCCTTTTCTCTACATAGTAAACCAGTTAACCTTAGATATGTGGATGTGGCATTCTATTATGATATGGGATCTATAAATAATCTTTCTGAGAGCTGTCAGTTCCTTTGGGTATGTCAGTTATTTATAAGACTCCTCAAAACCCAAGTATATAAAGATTTTATTTCAAATTGCATTTGCTTAGTGACTTTCATTATCTTGTTATGTAGCCAGATGTTGATGTCTATAATGGCAGATATGGAAGATAATTTCATGGCTTCAAATATAAGCTCTGTAATATTGGAGCTGCATTAAATGAACCTGCAAAAAACCAATTTGTTTCTATTATCCCTGTATTTAAATGAAAAATGGTTTTAGTTTACTGAGTGAAAATATCCTTAAGTATTATTTTAGCATTATAAGAAATGACCAGCTGAGGTATTAGACATTCTGAGAAATAAGCCTTTAGAAATATTTTAATATCTTGTAGAACAGCTTACTATGGTAGTTACCAGTTCATTCTCTACAGTTGATCTGAGCTAGATCCCTACTTTAACAGTGAAAAATAAGTAGTTATATAAAAATCATGATTATTTGATCAATAAAAATCACCAGGCCCCAATGAGCTGTGTGTTTATAGGAATTTTAAATGGCAATCCTTTACATTTAAAATGCAGTTGTAAACCCTTGGAGGAAAAGCACATTAAAGGTGTAGTGTACCATTAGCAAGAACTCAGTTCAATAGCATTGTATTTATCTTGCTTTTTGTGCCAGTCATTACATTTTAAAATCTTAATATGGGGTTTTATTCTGATTTTAACAAGGTAAAATGGGGTCCAGAGACAGAAACACTGAATCAGAAGAACAGCAGTACTCCTCAGGTTACAAATGAAGATAAAGGGACAGAGGCATGGACACCATTATGTTTAAGGGGACGTGCTGATCCCAACCTGAATGCTGTGAAAATTGAAAAGTTATCTGACGATGAGGAAGTTGACATCACAGATGAAGTGGATGAGTTGTCTTCTCAAACACCCCAAAAGAATTCTAGCAGCAGTCTCTTAGTAGACACTCCTAATAGCAAAATGCAGGGAACTGAGCAAGGAGGAGTCATTGCTTCAGACAGCCAGAAAGCTCCCTTTTATGAATCTTCCAGGCACTATGTTCAGAATGTAAAGCAAGATGAAACCGAAAAACTTTCAAGCTCAGAAATTACACTGTGGACTGAGAAACAGAGCAACAGTGACAAAAAGTCAGCTGAATTAAATAATCAGAGATGTAATAAACTGATGGAAAATTGTAACAAGCATGATGGAAGTCAAATAATAGATGACACTAGGCGGTTGCCTTCTCCAGAACCTTGTGAAATTCAGAAAGATTTCAGTGATAATGAAATGCTTTTTCATTCTTCTTGCCAAGTGGTGGAGGAAAGCCACGAGGAAGAAGAGCTTAAGCCACCAGAACAGGAAGTAGAAATAGATAGAAGTATCATTCAAGAAGAAGAAAAACAAGCAATTCCTGAATTTTTTGAGGGCCGTCAAGCTAAAACACCAGAGCGCTATTTGAAAATTAGAAATTACATTTTGGATCAATGGTAAGAAAGAATTAATGTTAGATGCTGTTTTAAAAAGCTGATTCTCTGAAGTATTTTAATTAGGCCTGTGCGGAATTTAGAATTTTGCTAGTGAATAAAGAGAGCTTTAACGTGTAGTATCATTTCAGTAGGCAAGTTTTAAAACTTCTCGTACTGAAACTTTTTCGAAACCTTTAATAAACATTGTCATCTGTAACTATTATAACCCAACTGTCCTAGAGAGTTTGGGCCTAGAAAAAGAGGATAAATGGTTGCTTTATGGGGCAGTTTCTTAAGACAATATTATGAGGATCTGAGTAGAGAATGCTGCACTAGAAAAGGGGAAATTTCAGGTTTATCATGTGCTTTCAATACAGAGAAAAAAATTGATGATAGAGGAATAATGCCATTAAATGTGGCTAGATTGCAGAAACTCTTCTCTTCAACAGCTATCATAAATGCTTTCGAATTTGAACCTGTGACATAAGGTGTTAATAATTCCTATATCCAGCTTCATCAGGATACAGGAGTTTTCTGATACAGGAAGTTTGCCCTCCAAACTGTCAGTACCTTTTCTTTGAATTCTTTACTGGGATGTTGGGAACCAAAGCATTTCTACCTTACTAACTGAAGTATTCTGAAAGTAATCTCAGTTTTTCATTATATTTTAATTAAGCCATCATTAGACATTCATAATTGCCTTACCATTTCAGAAGCTATTTATATAGGACCATCTTGATAGAGAGTTTCCCATTTACTTGGAGTACAATTTCTGGTTAGGGTAGCATCATGGTAAAAAATACTTGTAAGGAACAGCTCCTGACATTTACTGGTGCTTTACAGTTTTCAGAAGGCTTTTCTGTATCATTTCATGTGATGGCTTACGATAGTCTTGTGAAATAGGCAGGTGGTCTTGTCTCCATGTGCTGCAGAATGATTCTGAGAGTAGGAGAGGTTTAGGGACCTACCTTTAATTGTCCAGCCAGCCGTAGACCCATGAAGAACTCTAGTCCACATCTTGATTCTATAAATCACTCTTTCTAATACAGTACATTGCCTAATTCACACTCTTTTAAAAGACTAATTAAATTAAATCTCTATTGCTATCCACTTTTGTTTTTGGAAATAAGAGGATGAATGGCCAAAGTTAAAGGATCTTGAAATAATAACTAACACAAAATGTCTATGTGGATGATCAGCGTATACTTAATGTTATTTTCATCAAGTTCTATTATTGGTTATTTTGAATTTGGGATTCAAAATGAGGCAGAATAATTTACATGGCACTATACGTCGTATGGCGGTAGTTTCCTGAGTCATTTGTCTTGATTCATGAAACTAGTTAGGTATTGCTCTTTCAGTGTGATGATTTAGCAGAATTGTGTGAAAATGAAATATTTGAACAGGAACTGAAATCTATTTTCTTAAAGAATTAAAAGAAAGCATGGATAGGCACTGGAGATGGAGGTTAAAAAAGAATACAAGGAAGAGTTATAAAGAGCCCGGCCACGTTTGTTTGTAGATAAAAGATCCTATTTACAAAGGTAGATACAGTTGACTCCCTGTTTAGGGGAATATTTTTATTAAAATAGTAACTAGTACCACAGTTGAATGTGTACCAAATGCCATGTAGCGTTGTTTAAATCATCTGCAGTCAGCCTGATCACTTTGTCCTCATTTTATAGATGAGAAAAATGAGGTCCACGGAGGATAAGGAACTTGTTTCAGGTCATGCTAGATGAAGATGACTTTAAAGTCTATAGTCGTAACTCATTATTTTCACACTTCCAACTTAGGGCCTGACCCTGACTTTTTGGTCTGCCCCACATGCACCCCCTTGCTGCCATCACCCCACTGTCTTGGCAAGTTTT
>NW_003852461.1:5584589-5587529 GCF_000181295.1 Otolemur garnettii | reverse complement strand
TTTTTGTGGTTGGCTTCCTTTTCCGTCAAGGCACACTGAAGTCTCAGCTTTGCTGTGGAAGTTACGATACCCTTTCCCATCACCAATTATGTTCAGCTTCCCTTCTGCTTAGATTGCCCTGTCTGTCTTAAATAGTTTGTGCCTGTTGGCCTCATTCTGTGCCCTTTTGGCTTTTTCTTCCTAGCACTTGTTGTATTAATGTTATATTAATATTAGAATGTAAGATTTGGGAGGTCAGAAACTGTATATGGTTCATCTCTATATCCCTAGTGCCTAGAACAATGCCTGGTATATAGGATACAAAATAAACATTAATAAAATAAAATAATGATTGAATAAGAAATATCCATATTATATGATACAGCTGAATACCTAGTTTATAAAATCCTGATTTCTGTTAAGCACAAGTACATACATGCTTTAATCACTCTGACCACCTTGTTTCCTCATTTCTAAAATGAGAATAATAGAATCGACCTTACAGAGTAATGAAGAGTGAGAGTGTGTGACTCCACAGGACAGCTCTTGGCATAAGCAGTCAGTAATTGGTTTCTCCTTGGTTCTCTGTTACTCTTAGGTTTTATATCGTGCTCTCTAGCATGGTGCATTAAGTATATTCAGTAGATATATATCTTACTAGATGAGCCTTTTGTATCTTTCGTAGTTTGGGGGATTTTCTTGATTCCTTTGATATTTCCTATAATGTCTTTCTGTTTTCCACTGACAGTAGGCACTTAATATTTATTAGCATATGATTTAAGAAATACAAAACTTTCAAGCTTTAATAAGATAACTGATAAGGATAAACCTAAGTAATATCTTTAAAATTGGAAAATCTAATACTAAATCCTTTCAATATATTCTCACAGTGCCCTTTTTATTTAAAGATTCAATCTGGACCTGTACATAAATAAAGTATAACTTCAAGGTTCTGGGATAACTGGATTCTATTCAATTTAACACAGGGGAAGAATTAATAGTAAAAATTACATTATACTTACAAGTGTATTATTTTAAAATATGTTATTTTAGAAAAAAGTGCACTTGGTTATTATGTATTAGTATTGTATTTACCACACATTTACACATTAAAAGGGGATAAAATTTAAGATATTTCAAATGTTAAAAGTTATCCCCAGAAATCTTTTATCATGTTTTTATATATCCAAAATAATTGTACTTCCATCTCTTAATTAGGGAGATATGCAAACCGAAATACTTAAATAAGACCTCAGTACGTCCTGGCCTGAAGAACTGTGGGGATGTTAATTGTATTGGACGGATTCATACATACCTCGAATTGATAGGAGCAATCAATTTTGGATGTGGTAAAAATAAAACCCAACAATGTCTTTCACTCAACATTTTTTATTTTTACAGCACCCATTCATTTCTATGATGGCTAGAATTCAAGTAGATTTAGATATATGGAATTCAGAGACATGCTGTAATATTATGGAAGAACGGTGTCATTAAGATTTTGCTGTAAAACATATTTCACTTGATTTAACTGTGTTTTCCTTTGACCCACAATGGAAATTGAGGATGTACTTTTAATATTCAATATACGTAATAGAATTAAGAATACAATTCTTTGGTGGGTAAAAATAAGATTTGTCTTATGAAAAGTCTAATCATAGCCCATTTACTTTGCAAATACTGTATTCATGCTAGAAATGCTATCTAGCAATGTTTAAATAAAAGAAATAATTTATAAGCCTCTACCAAATGTAATAAAAGCACCAGAGTACTTTTCAGAGAAGAAAATTTCTTTGACCCTAGTGTTTTTCAAATTTAAAGCTGATGAATATGCATAGTTCAAAATGTATTAAACCCTTCTATTGAATTAACATGACACAAACTTTTTAAAGGAAGGTAATAGCCATTCATAGTTACAAAATAAGGCGATTAAAACCTTGCAGCCCTGGTTTAAAAGAATGTATTCTGTACTTTTTATTATGAAAATGAGAGAGCTAACCAGAAAATTTTCTATCAGATATGATTTTGTTTTATATAGAAATAGGTAAAATTTACAGTCTTCCTAGGGGTCTGGCCTTCATTTCAGTGTTTTTGTTTGCCCAAACCCCTGTGAGACTAGCTTTTCAGGAAACCTAAGACAGTTTAGCTTTCTCAGCCACTGAACAAAAAATGAAATCATGTTTTTGTACTAGACTGCCACAATTAGCAGTGTAGGCGTAGCACTCATTTAATCAGAAGTTAAAATAACTTACCCATTACTTGAATATTTCATTTTATTGGGAATGTGCTTATAATACTATTACTTTTATTTGAGGACTGCTGAGTAGCACATCAAATATATGCTTGTGGAATAAATGAAGAAGCTCAGTTGTGGTCAGTGTAGATGTGTCTTCCTGTGTAACAAATGAGGTTTGAAAAATAATAGATGGTTTTGTCTTTCCTGCATTCCAACAGAGCAGGCTGTGTATAACAGGCCACAGCCAGTGGATAAAGCACGAATCAGAGACAGAAAAGACACGGTGGAAGCATACCAGCTTGCCCAGCGTCTGCAGTCCATGGTACGCTGACAGCCTCGCACTCCGGGATCTCTCCACCTTGCTTCTTACCCTGTTGTAAAGTATTCTTACTTCTCTTTAGCTGTTTAACAAATGGTCCATTTAGTGGAATTGTTTTCTTGGATTTCATCTTAGCCATTCACATTTCTGGCTTCCATTTAATTCCATGTTGACTTCTAAGGCAAAAACAGACTAAAAAACCCTTTAAATTTACTGATAAACTTGCAGAAGCATAATGTTTTGCTAAAGAAGTCTTGGGCTGCTTAGTTGGGTTTTTTTTTTTTGAAACAGAGTCTTAAGCTGTCACCCTGGGTAGAGTACTGTGGCATTACAGCTCACAGCAACCTCAAACTTTTGGGCGTAAGCCTCAGCCTCCCAAGTAGCTGGGACTAGAGGTGCCCACCAT
>NW_003852461.1:5582114-5584521 GCF_000181295.1 Otolemur garnettii | reverse complement strand
GGTTTCAGTCCCGCCCGCCTTAGTGTATGTGGCCGGCGCCTTACCCACTGAGCTACAGGTGCCACCCTGCTTAGTTTTGATTTATAAATCTAAAGTGTCTTTCAAAACTGTGTGGTTCAGTTCTTTTTCCTCTTTTTATTATTTTTGTTCCTTCTTTTAAAATTCTTAAGAATCAGCTTTTTGGAATAACTAGCTCCTATTTTTTAATTCTTAGAGTCAGTTTTATAATATTTTAAAAATCATAAAAATTATTTTAAAAGTAATTCTTCTGTAAGGTAGAGTCATTATATCTGTTAGTTTTACTAATAGATTAAATTAGTAGTAGATAAGACAAATGAAAAAGTCTAGATGACAGAGTAACTAAATTTTTCAGAGTATTTAGACCAGGTGTCCTCAAATTACAGCCCGCGGGCCACCTGCAGCCCACCTAGGTCATTTATCCGGCCCGCCAGGTATTTTTGCCCCCCTGCCTGTCCTGCTTAGCAACCGACTCGTCCCGGGGACCACAGTCTGGCCCTCCAATGGTCTGAGGGACAGTGAACTGGCCCCCTGTTTAAAAAGTTTGAGGACCCCTGATTTAGACTATAAATGGTTTCTACTTAGATTTTCTATCCTGAAAGAGGATATTTTGAAGTAGAGTTGCTGGAGATGTTGTAATCATGCTCTGTCCTGTGGCTACTGGTCCATTTTAAAGGCCTCATCATTGAAGTTTATAAAACTGGATACTGGTAATAGAGTCAATCGACTTGGTAATTTTTCATTATTTATATTAACCAGGCATCTTCTTTCTAAAGCTGAGCTGTAATCATTATGCTTTGAGTTTCCATACTGTACCTCTTGCTGTGTATACTCATAAATTTTTGACAAGTGATTGAAAGGGAAGCCATTTTCTTGGTGGTTCTTTTGGGTCTAAAAAATCTTTTTGTCCTAGTGTTTTAGCTCTTAAACAATGAAGGGAAATGTAAATTTAAGAAAAAATATAAGTAAAATAAAAATACAAGTAAAAATCAGTGATCACTGATTTTTAGTTTTGGGCAACTTCTCATTGCTGTTGGCCCAGCCCACACCCTGCTTACCTGCTGCTGCTCTTAACAACAGCTGAGTTATTTTTAAGCAGAGTACTATTGAACATAAATTAATAAAATAAAATTTAGTCTGGTATTACTGCTCAGAGATTGGACTAATTTAAGTGCATACATTATTTGATTCTTAATTTTTTTTTTTTTTTTGAGACAGAGTCTTAATCTGTCACCCCACCTAAAGTACAGTGGGATCATTTAGCTCACTGCTAACTCAAACTCCTGGGCTCAGATGATCCTGCCTCAGTCTCCCAAATAGCTGGGACTATGAGTGCCCACCACCATGCCTGGCTCATTTTTCTATTTTTGGTAGAGATGGGGTTTTGCTCTTGGTCAGCCTCATCTGGAACCTCTGAGCTCTCAATCTTCCTGCCTTGGCCTCCCAGGCTGCTGGGTTTACAGCATGAGCCACCCTGTCTAGCCATCATTTTTGTTTTGTGCTGTAATTTCTTCTTATTAATCTTGTTGCCTTTTGTTTTACTTTATCCACTGTTATCACAGCGCACGAGGAGACGCAGGGTCCGAGACCCCTGGGGGAACTGGTGTGATGCAAAGGACTTAGAAGGACAAACGTTTGAGGTAATTGTAACCTTTCAAATGGGTCATCAATGAAAACTTGTTTGTTTATTTTTGTACATCTTAATATCATGTAGTATTATTTTATATGTTAACATATGTATCTTCAGTCCAGTGTTAACAGAAATCATCAATAAACAGTAAAATACAAAGCATTGGTGGTATAATTAGGAGTTTAACTCATTTTAGAACTTTGATTCTATTTCTACATTTTTATCTCTAGCTCAAGAATATCTGCCAGGATGCCAAGAAATTGATATATGCAATTCATGTCAGTAAACACTTACTGAATGATATTCTGATATACTGATTAAAATATTGGTCTAAGCATGAGCCATAGATTGAATTACAAACATTGAAGTGTTTACTAATAAAATTAGTAGATACTAATTAGTGTATACTAATAAAAACTGTGGTCCTAGGAGGAGACGTAGACAGTAAATGTGCATGTGTATAAGGTCAGACGGTTACGGTCACAGACTCATCCTGCAAAAAGTGCCTCACAGTCATTGTGGAACATCACTTCAGGATGTGCCCCTGGGAAACTGTGCACCAACGCTGGTGTCCAGTGCACGCTTCAAAGCACTTTTTCTTTTCTTTTTTTTTTTTTTTGTTTTTTGTTTTTTGTTTTGAGACAGAATCTCACTATGTCACCCTTGGTAGAATGCTGTGGCATCACATCTCACAGCAACCTCACTCTTGGGCTTAAGCGATTTTCTTCCTCAGCCTCTCAAGTAGCTGGGACTATAGGC
>NW_003852461.1:5570705-5581187 GCF_000181295.1 Otolemur garnettii | reverse complement strand
AGTCTCCTGCCTCAGCCTCCCAAGTAGCTGGGACCACAGGCGCCCACCATAACGCCCGGCTATTTTTTTTTGGTTGCAGCCATTATTGTTGCTTGGCTGGTCAAGGCTGGATTCGAACCCGCCACCTTCGGTTTATGTGGCTGGCGTCTTAGCCGCTTGAGCCACAGGCGCTGAGCCAGGCTGATTTTTTCTAATTTTATTAGATATGGATATATCTGTCATTCCAGGATGTATCTATCTCACTTTTGCTCAAGCTGGTCTCAAACTCCTGAACATAAACAATTTTCCTTCCTTGGCCTCCGAAAGTACTAGGATTACAGGCCTGAGCCACCATTCCCAGCCTAGAAGAAGATGGGATGTTTGATCTTATAAATACTTACAAGGGCTTACTGTGCATTAGACAGTATTGTCAGTATTTCTACTATACTCAATTTATCTTTGCAATAATACCATGGCAACCATGATGTTGTTATTGTTGCTATTTTTGTTTCTGGCTTTAAAAAGTGAGGCGACTGAAATATGAGTGCTTTAGAGCTTGCCGGGGACCATCCGGCTCGTGAACTTCAGAGTTGAGCTCACTCCTCCTCTAGGGTCTGTGTTCTTAATCATGACTCTGCGATATTTCTCAGTTATAAAAGAAAATTCAACATCGCAGACCTTGGTGAGTAGAAATGGGAAATACAAGGAAAAGCTGCTGATCCTGAGGTGTTCAAGTCTGGGTGGCTGGTACCCTTGATGGAAATGGGCAAGTCTGTCGTTTGAAACAGTTTTTTAAAAATATCCAGCATTTTTATTTGTTAGTAGCAAAAAGGAAGCACATCTGTATCAATTTAGTCTGTCTTGTTCTCACATGCCCCTGAATTTGGTTTTAAAGAACCATTTTTATTAACTGCCTCTCAGTATTTGGTGGACTCTTTGATCAATTGGTGTTTCGTTTTAGCACCTCTCTGCTGAGGAGTTGGCAAAAAGAAGAGAAGAGGAAAAATGCAGACCTGTTAAATCTTTAAAAGTGCCAAGACCAACAAAAAGGTGTAGTGTTATGTTATATAAGTGATTTTTTTGTTTATTTATCACAAATGGTTAGAAAATGTAAAACATTCAGTAGCTACATTATGCTGTTCATGTTAAGTTAAAAAAAACTACTAAATGTTTTGACATTTTTATTTCACTGATTATCAATTTGGGATACCTTGAACAAAAGAGAAGTTTGTCCACGTTCAGTGAACATAGGAGATGACATTGACATTGGTGCTCAGTCTAGACACGGGGCAGGGAACCTTGTGAGTAACTGATGCTCTCTTTGGGTGGTCCTGGTACAGTTGTTAGCAAGCTGTTGTGGGGTTTGTTTTTCTAAAATATATAATAAACTAAAATTTAAAACTTGTAAAATTAAGGGTCACTAAATAAGTTAAATGTTCTGGTTTTCTAGACTTCTCTTTTCCTACAAACAGTCTTTTGAGTAGAGTATAGTTTATCAGTGTTCCTTTTAAAACTAGATACCCAGGAATGCCACTACTACCTGTTATTACCTGTTATATCTCCTCAGGTAAACCTTGGGAGTAACAGTTAAAATAGCTAACGCTATCGGCTGGGTTTGAAGCATAGATTAAGTCATTTCGTCCTTGTATCAGCTCTATGCAGCAGTTAATAAAATCACTCTCGGCTCGGCGCCTATGGCTCAAGCGGCTAAGGCGCCAGCCACATACACCTAAGGTGGCAGGTTCGAATCCCCGGCCTGGGCCCGCCAAACAACAATGACGGCTGCAACCAAAAAATGGCCAGGCATTGTGGCGGGCGCCTGTAGTCCCAGCTACTGGGGAGGCTGAGGCAGGAGACTCGCTTGAGCCCAGGAGTTGGAGGTTGCTGTGAGCA
The DNA here is from genome assembly GCF_000181295.1 of Otolemur garnettii. NCBI lineage: Eukaryota > Metazoa > Chordata > Mammalia > Primates > Galagidae > Otolemur > Otolemur garnettii. Next base: position 5,579,315 of record NW_003852461.1, on the reverse strand, counting down.
TGATGCTATGGCACTCTACCCAGGGGGATAGCTTGAGGCTCCGTCTCAAAAAAAATAAATAAAATAAAATAAAATCACTCTCATCTTACAGACAGGAAAGCTGAGAGGCACTGAGGTATTTAGTTGGCTAATTTCTAGCAGATGATTCTTATCAAATATATCTGTAATGAAGTTTGTGTATCATGACGTATTTTTATGAACTCATTCTTGTTCTTAGCCACCTTTTCACTTAGTAAAGGCTCACAAATCAACCAGTCAGTCATCTTTTCTAGAATTTTGCCGGTATTCACCATCGAATTCTTCGGTGTCTGAAGTCTGGTTTCATGTGTTTGAAGACGAGCCCTGTAACTGCCCATCTCTCGTCCTCAGAAGCACCGGCAGCAGCTCAGCTTCGGGTGCTGTGCGATGTGCTTCTGCTCTTTATTTTCTCATCTGTCTCCCGGGCAGTAAATCTTTTTTTCTTTTCTGCCACACATTGGAAGAGTAAGCGTTGTCTTGGGCCACACAGTAAATACAGGAAATACACAAAGGCTGATGAAAACTGATGAGCATAAAAAAGGTCCCTGCATTTTTTTCATATTATCCAGCACCACAGATCAGCAGAGAAAGTCCTCACAGAATCAGCTGGTGCCTTTACAGGCTGTGGGTTGAGTATCCCCAGGCCTTTAGTTGATTTTTGTGTTAAGCTCTTTTTACTTTGTATGTCTGTCTTATGTAACAAATACTTTGAATACCTCCTTATATATTCTGGGCACCTGGGATAGGTAATAGTATGTGTATTAAGAAAAAGAAAATACCTCTTCTCTGGGAGCTAGCAAGCTCCTGAGTTGGATGGAAACTCAGTGATCCTGCTCTTTTTTAGTGATACTAACGTGAACATATTCCTGTGTGTTTTTCTTCACCAGAACATAACCTGAAGATCTTTTTAACTGACAATTTCACATTTACAAACATCCTAGAAAAAGTTCTGCATATCCCTCGTTGCTGAGTATCACTCCAGTCACCTACCAGGTCCTCCCCTTGGGAAGCTGTGCACTGTTGCCAGGGCCTAGTCCACCTTTCAGAGTAATTTTGGGACTCTTTTTCTCTGGAATGACCATCTAAGCTGTCACTGTAGGGACCGCAAAAACAATAACAATAATGAGTGCCACTCAGCAGGACACTGCCACACATCAACACAAACACAGCTGGGAGATGCTGGTAAACCGAGGTCGTGAAGCCTTCCTGATTGGTTTGTACAGCGCCGACAGTGTAAGCATATGGTGGCAACTGAATTGTCAGGCCTTATACAGCAGCGGCTCTGATGGTCATTCTAAAAAGACGCTTCGGCTTGGCTCCTGTAGCTCAGCAGATAGGGTGCCAGCCATGTGGTCCGGAGCTGGCGGGTTCAAACCTAGCCCAGGCTTGCCAAACAACAGTGACAACTACAACCAAAAAATACCCGGGCGTTGTGGCTGGTGCCTGTAGTCCTAAGTACTTGGGAGGCAGAGGCAAGAGAATCGCTTAAGCTGGCAGTTCTCAACTTTTGGGTTACAACCCTGTTGGGGGTCTCCTAAATACATCCTACATATCAGATATTTATATTATAATTCATAACAGTAACAAAATTACAGTTATGAAGTAGCAATGAAAATAATTTTATGGTTGGGGGTCACCACAACATGAGGAACTGTATCAAAGGGTCGCAGCCTTAGGAAAGTTGAGAACCACTGGCTGAAGCCCAGCAGTTTGAGGTTGCGGTGAGCTGTGACGCCTTGGCACTCTACTGAGGGTGGCATAATAGAGACTCTGTCTCAAAAAAAAAAAAAAAGGAAAGGAAAAAGTTCCAAAGTGGCTTTGAAGAGTGGACTAGTCGCTGGCGTCGGTGCACAGCTTCTTAGATTTATAATGGTTTTGTATCTAGCCTCGTTTCGGTCCTCTGTTCATCTCTACTTTTCATTTTAAAACAAGAATTTCTGGTGTGCTCTCACCTAATGGGCACACAGCAGAGGTACATGGCACACCTCCGGGCTGAGGGCACAGCTGCAACAGGGCCCTTTCCGAGCATGCAGGCATCGTACACTCGTGTTAATCTGAAATTTAAAAAGAAGAAAACAAGAACTTATCGTAGGACTTTGTAATACGTTAATTTCTTTAGCAGAATTGTCTGTCACGAGTTCATTCAGAAAATGTCTGTCGTGTTCCAGTTGTGTAGCAGGCACATTGAACGGACAGAGTGTTTATGAAAAGCTGCTTTCTTCCTTTTGGGTCTCATATCTCATCATATTAGATTTTCATTGAACTTTTTGGAATCTGCTTTTAATGTAGGATGTACATTTGATGGTTTAAGGTGTCCAATCTTTTTGTCTCTGCTGTATGTTGGAAGAAGAGTAGCGGTGTTGTCCTCACGTTCAATACGTGAACATTAGTGATGGCCGAGGAGCTGAACAGGACTGCGTGTAATTTCCGTGATGGCCATTGCCACAGATAAGCAAGCAGGCGGCACATAGCCCTCATGCACACATAACACCTCTGGATAGTGTTATTTTGGATATTAAAATTAAGACAAGAAAACATTCTTCCAAAATTGTTGGTTTGTTTTGTTTAATTCATTGTGAAAGAACAATGTTTCATTTGAAAGGGTGATAGAATGTTCTAAGAAATTCTCCTAGTTTAATGTTTTTCTCATTCAAACAGAATTTGGGTTTGACTGTTGATACATGTTTTCAAATGTGTTAATAAATGTTACTGTCCTAATCCTGTTGAGATTATATCAAAAGTAATTTATTTTTCTTTTTTTAGCTCATTTGATCCCTTCCAGCTGATACCTTGTAATTTTTTCAGTGAAGAAAAGCAGGTATTATTTTATGAATAACCATAAAAAAACACTTAATCTCTGTCAGGAAATATTTTCTTTTTCTATATGTGCAAGGTGTATGTGTGTGAAAAGATTGGATGAGGAAAGGGCTAGGAAGGCCCAGAGGAGTGATACACATGAAAAATGAGAGAGAATCTCTCCCTACTGGGGTTTGAATGGTAGTTCTTTTAAAAAGTTCCGTTTGCTCTGAGTCTTGATGAGTGCTGACAGTTTAGTGGGGTGGGTAAAGGAGAAAAGGGTGGGCATTTTGTCTGGGGAGAATGAAATCTCTATTTTTATGCTCCCTCACTTTTTTTTTTTTTTTATATTTCAGGAGCCATTTCGGGTGAAAGTGGCTTCAGAAGCACTTTTAATAATGGATTTGGTAAGGATATTCTGTTGTGTTTCACTTAGTTATTCTGATTTCTGTTCTGGAGTATTTTCATTGTAGGCATAATACAGAGTATGGAAGACGTGTATTTTGGATCTTAACTATCCTTTTACAAGGAATCTAATGCATGTTTCCATATTTTAGAGAAAATAAATTAATGTGAGTTTTGCAGACTCTTGATCATCATTAGCTGTATTTTCATTTCTTACCGTCCTGTGTCTGCGGCCTTTTAGGTCACCAAAACAAAGCCCAGGTCCTATGATTAGGAGATTCCTCGTTGGCACGAAATCTCCAGTACCTCCAGCAATTGTGGGTGTGTTTGCAGTGTTTTTCTGTAGAAAGATTCAGTGGCTTTTACTTTTTGTCCTTATAATATCTTTTTTGGACATGGAAAGCAAATGGTGTCATTTTGTAAGTGAGACGGTAGAAGACGGGAGTGTCTTAGTGATTGTTGGGAAGCTTCTCAGCCAGCAGTGAAGGTGGAAGTTAGTATCTAGTTATTCTCCTGTGCGACTTGATTTCAGAAAAGCACAGTTGCCAGACTGACAGCTGACTCTAGCATCGTGAGGGCGGTGTGTGCCCCGGGCTCAATGTTTCTTGTGTCTCTTTCAGCATGCTCATGTCTCTATGGCTGAAGTGATTGGCCTGTTGGGAGGAAGATACTCAGAAGTTGATAAAATAGTGGAAGTAAGTTCTCTCTCTTAAAAAAAAAAAGTATTAATTATTACTTAGTCTTGCTGTCATATCAGATATTTTTGTAGGATTCAGTGAGTATAATTAAAGTATAAACTTTCTTCTATATGATATGTGTGAGAATATGCAAATGCACCAAGTTACAGATTCCTAGAAGTGACCTGAAGTTCCACAGACTGAGCACCTGTTTCTTCTTACCACCGAGAGAGAACACTGCCAGGCCTTGGCTCCTCATCACCTTCACCAGCAAAAAGCCACGCCTCCAAGAGGCCAGAACTATGTGTACTAACACTTGCAGTGGAAAGTTAGGCTATAACATTCTTTTGAAATTATCATCATAAGTAACAGGAGTCGTTTAAAGAATACCTTTGTACTGGTATTGTGTGAGCTGACCTGGAAAACTAACAGTTATTACGATTGTGTTTGAGTAAAAGCCATGCTCAGTTTCTGGATATAGTCGCACTTCTGGAGTGTAAGTCATTTGCAAGTCGCAGGTTGCCTGGGCTACAGTCAAATAAAAGTCTTAGTCCTGAAAATTGTCTGTATCTCTGCATGAAAGAATTAAAACATGAAAGAATAGAATTAACAAGATGTGAGCTTAATCATGTGAGAATGCCTCCTTCTCAGGTCTGTGCAGCAGAGCCGTGTAACAGTCTGAGCACAGGACTGCAGTGCGAGATGGATCCTGTGTCACAGACACAGGCCTCAGAAACCCTGGCCGTCAGAGGCTACAGTGTCATTGGATGGTATCACTCTCATCCCGCGTTTGACCCTAATCCTTCCTTACGAGATATAGACACACAAGCCAAATACCAGGTATGTCGGTAGGTGTTAAGCGAATGCAGTCTGTAAGTGATCGCACATCTCCTCCATAATGCTTAAAGTATTGCACTTCTGATGTTCTTTATGTCTGGGATTTTAAAAGAATTTTTTTTTCTAATTGCCAGAGTAATATAAATTTATATAGACATTTAGAAAAGCAGCTATTTTGTTTAGTACAGACAACCCATGAAAGTTAACAATGATAAATAGTCTCGAGGCCTTTCAAAATTGATGGGAACAACCAGGACAGAGACTATGATAATTAAAATAATCAGAAACACAATATGTTTTTATATCTGAAAAAAGAGTTTTGTTTTGTTGTACAATTTTATGTTTGCTATGTGAATATTTTTGCTATAGGCAGCTGTTGTTAAATTATTACTCTATTGGTAGGTATTATAGTTGTAGGGTAGTAAATATAATTAGTAAATAAATTCATGACAAGTGTAGGTTCTGTAGGCCATATGATTTTTCTTTTCCTCACAAGTTAACTGGGATAAACCTGTTTTGGCCTGATTGACAGTGTGAAATGAATACAGTAGGTATTTCCTTTGGGTGTTGTTTGGGTCTCACGTTTTTAATGTACATTTTTATTTTGCTAAAATGTTGGTATGGATAAATATTGACTTTTAAACTTATATAGTTGAAACTAATTATATTTTCTTGTTATTATAGAGTTACTTCTCCAGAGGAGGTGCAAAGTTCATTGGAATGATTGTTAGTCCCTACAATCAAAACAATCCCTTACCATATTCTCAGATTACCTGCCTGGTTATAAGTGAGGAAATTAGCCCAGATGGCTCATATCGTAAGTTTTCAACAAAAGTAACTTCATTCTATTTCTGCCCTCATTTCTTTGAGTCTTACATATCACAGAATTCATAACTATGCAAAACTGTTCAAAGGGAACATTTGTGTTCTGGACTAAGGAGTTCCTGCTTGGTTGTCACCTAGTGATGCCACCCTCTTCCTTTTCATAATACCCTGCTGTGTTTAAGTCCCGCCAGCAAAAGAACTGAAACATGGAGAAAAGTTAGGGCCAAACAGCGTTTATGGAAGCCCTGGAGACACTGCAGTGAACCAGACAGAGTCTCTGTACTCGTGAAAATTGCTTATAAATGCAGGCTGGCTTTCTCTTTGGAATGCAAATGAAAAAGAAAATAACCACCAGCTTTCCATCCCGCCCCAGTTTACGGCCATTATTGATCAATTTTTGTTTTATTTCTTATAGCATAACTGTGTGCATTAATACAATCATGGGGTACAGTGTGCTGTTTTCATATACATTTTAAATACTCTCATCAAACTGGTTAACATAACCTCCATGTCATTTTCTTAGTTATTGAGTTAAGACGTTCATACTCTGCTTTTAGAAAGATTCTATCTCTTAGTTCCCATACTTGGTAGGTGTAGCCCATCAACTGACTTGTTTCCTCTGAGGTTTTATGTCCACTTGTGGTCGTCATTTCTAGCTGGATGGGGAATTAGTATAGCTGACTAGGAAAGGAGGGGGTGCGGGGGAAACACTGAGCACCTCTGGGACATGATTTCTCCCCTCTTTGCGTTCCCTCCCCTGCTCTGGTTCAGACATTCCACCAGCACTGCAGTTACCACGTTACTCTACCTCGAAAGTTTCATGAGCTCTTTGTGAGTAGTAGAATATTGTATTTGTTTTTTATCCTGTTTCTAGCGTGATGCCTGGTATAAAGTTGGTACTGAATGAATGTTTGTTTAATAATTAATTTTTCCTCATTCTTAATTATTTCACTTGGATGCCTTCTGTTTGGTAAAGACTCTCCAGCACGACCCCGTGGTGTTTATTATTGCTCTGTTCTTAGTGTATTTGCAGTACTATTTTCCTGCCTTCATCTTTGCATTAGTCCCTCAGTGTAATGTATCTATTTAGCAAGTTGGGTTCCACTGAGACCCTGCAGAGCAGAGACCGTTTTGGTCGTCTTCGTCTTTACCTGCTGGGCAGCGCCCACGGTCGCCTTGCATCAAGCAGGGGCCACGCCCTGTGGGTTTCTGTGGAATAGGTACTGCTGGCATTCGCGGGACTCCAGAATGTGCCTTCTCTCTCATTCTCTGCTACACCCTCAAAATGAGAAAAAAATGACCTTGCTTACAGGGTGGGGGGTTGTCAGGACTGTCGGTAATATGTGTAAGGTGTTTAGCGGATAATAGGTTTTCAGTAGTTATGATTGTAGCTGGAACTGTGCTTCGTGGGTAATCGGGTAATCAAAGCATGTCAAGTAGGTTATTGTTAACACCAGAAGGAGTTTGCTTAGTATCCTGTGGACTAGAATGAGTCACTCTTTGTAAGTTTTTGGGGGAGCGGAGAATTGAGAAATAAAGTAAAAAAGATTAGTTATCAGGCTTGCTGTTTCCTTCCCTCCCAAGCAAATGAAAATATGAAAAAATTCCTTTTTTAGAGCATATTGACAACTAAATTATGTCTTGTTTCATTGTGAGGAAATATGCTCACTGTTTTTTCCCTTGCTTTTTTGTTTGTTTGTTTTCTGAGCCACACGTCAGAGTGTGGGCTCAGAGGTCGGCCGGCCTGCGTGTTGCAGCCTGTGCCCATCACTAACCTGTCTCAGCTTCAGTTTTCTCATCTGTAAGATGGGAATGATGTCACCTACCTTACAGCATTGTTGGAAGCTTAATAACCTGTGTTTTATTAAAAAAAACAAAAACAAAAAAAACTTGATCACTAAAAGGATGGTATAGCATGTCTTGCTTTGCCTATGACAGTCCCAGTTTAAGTCTGTGGTTCGAGCATTATTGCTATTAGTGCCCCTTTGACTCAAAAAGTCTCCTGGTTTGGTAATAAATTACGGATCATTCTACCTTACGGTGCCTTGCATAGAATTTTTACACAAATGCACTTTTTCTTTCTTTATTATTATGAATAGGTTGGCATTAACATGCTTGGAGGACCTGGTCCAGTCAGGCAGTAAATATGTGATGAATGCCTGCTATCTTCAAGTGCTCCTCAGCTGGGCTGCCAAGCCGTGGTCATAGAAACACTGAAGGGAATTTTAAGTATAATTAAAAGGAGATTGTAGATTTAAGCAACAGTGGATGAAAATGTGCTTTTTTATGCTTTTCTAGGCTTACCTTACAAATTTGAAGTACAGCAGATGTTAGAAGAACCTCAGTGGGGATTAGTGTTTGAAAAGACAAGATGGATAATAGAAAAATACAGGCTCTCCCATAGGTATGTGCTTGTTGGAGATGGTCGCACATCTGCGGTGTTTCTCATTAAATTAGGTTTCAGAGAAAACCCAAGTTAGCTATAAATGGTGATGTACGGCATCACTGATAGCTTAGTACAGAACTGATCAGTTTGTTTCATATTTCCCCTACAGCTGGGTCCCCATGGAGAAAATCTTTCGCCGGGATTCTGACCTGACTTGTTTGCAGAAAGTAAGCTGCCTTCGCTCTGTGCGCGGTTCTAACGCTGTCCATCTCTGTGTGTTTTCCCACGATGCCTAATGTTTTGTAGATAATTTTGTATATATTTCTTCATTGCTTTTTCTTTTCTAAAATTAATTTCTAGGGCGTAACTAGTAATGTGTTTTGTTGTCCAAGCTTGCACATGGGAAAAAATACTATTTTAGAATAAATTTGTTAGCATTGGAGCATCTGATAAATTTCTCAGCAGATTATTATTATACACGATGGAGAACATTTTTCTCATCAGAGTGAAAAGCACCATGTTTCCATTTCAGCCTTAACAACTGATCATTTTGAAGAATGATGGGATCGTGTAAATCTAACAATTAAATTTAAATGGTCATTTTATTTAACTTTCTAGTAGGAAGTACGAGTTTTGAACTCTTTTTTTTTTTTTTTTTTTTTTTTT
>NW_003852461.1:5565139-5570269 GCF_000181295.1 Otolemur garnettii | reverse complement strand
TTGAAAAGATTATATGCACATTTCCAAGAAAAGACAGTACCATCTACCTTTGAAATGGTGGAGTTCTGTGTTTGCACGTGTGTGAATTTGTTTGCATATATAGGATTATTTTGCTCTGTAAGTGTAACTACTTTAAAAAGGCATAAAGGCACAAATTTGCCCAAGTAGAAAGCATTGTGTATACAATCTCAGTTTTATCTTACATAAAATCATAAAAGAACTGAACATTAAATTGTAAAAGGACTGAACTTTATTAACTACTTTAAAAAGTCCCAGTTTGCCCCAAGTAGAAAGCATCGTGTATACAATCTCATTTTATCTACATAAAATCGTAACGGGACCAAACTGCTTCCCAGCGGTGCTTTCCTCTGCTGCAGTGGTGTGATTATTGAACACGTTGATCTTCATCCACTTTTAAAGGGAGTGTTTCTCACTTGAGCATTAGGAAATGTGAGGTTGAGAAAGGGATAAAATAGTCATAGTGATGCAGACTCTTTATACTTTTTATGTACTGAAGTATAAACCTTTTCTTTTCACCTAGCTTTTGGAGTGTCTGAGGAAAACTCTGAGCAATGTGACCAATTGCTTCATTGCTGAAGAATTCTTGACTCAAATAGAAAATTTATTCCTTTCTAATTATGAAAGCAAGCAAGTGAATGGAGTGCCTGAAGAGAACTGCACAAAGGAATTGTTAATGTGATTATTTTAGAGTAAGACATTTTAATCTTGACAGAATAGATCCTACTTTCAAAGTGATAACTTTGAAATAATTGTAATTTAGTTAACAGTGGCCCAGCTTTGGTGTTTTGGTTTTTTTTTCATTCACAAAGTCCAGGCTTTGTCACACGTAAGTCTCGTGCAAAAGAAGAGACACAGATATGGCAGTGATTGGAGCAACTGTAAACAGCGTCCACCGCAGTGTTCCGGGCCTGTCAGCAGTGCTGTGAAACACAGGCAGTGCTCTGCTTTGCTTCGTATTCAGCTTGATGTGGGGAGTATGTCTCTAAGTCTTATTTCTTCTCTGGACTGCCACTTCTTATGTTTCAGTTTGCTGTTCATGTCTCATCTTAGAAGCACTTCTGGCTGGGCACAGTGGCTCACGCCTGGCATCCCCAGCACTTTGGAAGGGTGAGGCGGAAGGATTGCTTGAGGCCAGGAGTTAGAGACCAGTCTAAGCAACATTGAGAGATTCCCATCTCTACAAAAATGTTTTTAAAAAGTGAGTTGGACTTGGTGGTACAGGCCTGTGTCCCAGCTACTCAGGAGGCTAAGGCAGGAGGATCACTTAAGCACAGGAATGTGAGGTTACAGTGAGCTGTGATTGCATTACTGCACTCCAGCCTGGACAACAGGTGAGACTTTATCTCTAAAATGATGATGATGATGATGATGATGATGATGATGATGATGATGATGATGATGATGAAAATTAGCACTTCCAGTCTCTCAGTATGTTCTGGTAAAATTTGTTTATGGTTCAAATGAGATATGGCTGGGTGATCACTGAGATAAAAGTGATATGTTTGAGACCTGCTGATGAGTAAATCTTCACAGCACACTATACAGGGGGCCAGGAGGCATGAAGAGAACATTTTAAAAACAGGAGAGAATCAAATTACTAGTGTTTTGGGGTTTTTTGCAGTTTTTGACCAGGGCCGGGTTTGAACCCCCCACCTCCAGCATGTGAGGCCGGCGCCCTACTCCTTTGAGCCACAGATGCCCCCCCAAATTACTAGTTTTTAATCATAGATATTTGCTTCCATTTTATTTTATAGAAACAATACTACAAGATAGGCCATTTTCTCAGCTATCTGAGATGTTTTTTATGGATTTCACATGCATAAAATAATTAGCTTTAACTAGATGTCCATTTACAATTAGTGTGTATGATAAAACGCCGTTTACCTGGAATGTGGGTGATCATAACCCTTAAACTAGATTTTTTTCCCCTGCTGCCTACTGTCAGGAGAAAGACAAATTGCAATAAAACTTGGATAAATCAGAGATTTAATTTTTTTTTATAAGAGAAGCCTTATGGAACATTTTACATGTTCAGCCCAGTCTCATAAACTTTCTGAATCTGAAACGGAGGTCAGAAAATTAACTTGGTCTGTGAAGGGCCAGTTAGTAAATGAAGTTGGCCTTTTGAGCCACATGGTCTCTGTCAGACGTTCTTCTTTATGTATTTTTGTAACTCTGTAATAGCTCATGGGCCTCACAAAACACAGGCTGCTGTTTATTATTTTCCAACCCTCTATCTAAAGAATTACAAACATTATAATTTTATTCTAGATTGATGAGCCTGAGATACCACCAGTTTGTATCATCTTTAAATGACAACAGAACTCAGAATTGTGATCTGCATTTAGGTCCATTTTCAAATCAATGTCAGAAATTCTGATGCCTCATAGAAATGGAGCAGACTTTACTTTAGTAACGTGTATCCATTCTCTAAGAGTTTACTAAGTACAGTTTCATTGTAACTATGCTGGATATAATTCTGTGTCTTTGCTTTATTTGTTTGGAATCAGTAGCCAAGGAAGAGTAAGGCAGTATTGGATGTAACAGTGAGCCAGTTTAAGATAAGTTGGGCCTGGTGTCAACTTTGTGATTTTGAGGGATATATTAATAGTATACCCTCTCTGGGCCTAAGTTCTTGTGTAAAGTCTAACTTAACTTCCTATTATCCTGCCAGGACTAAAAACTGTATAGGTTCATTCCATTTGTTGAATGTAATTTTATATTTTGAGATAATACAGTTCCCAAATTAACATATTTTTAAAGAAAATTAGAATTTTCTATTATCTGCGTGCATATAATATATGGACACAGGAGGCTGCGATTATAAGAATTCTAGACTAAAATCAGGAAACTTAAGCTCTTATTCTAAAATTCTATATCAAATTTGCTTTGTAACGTTGATCAAATCACTTAACCTTCTGAGCCTCAGGCTTTTTACCTGCAGTAGGTAATTCAAGGGTGTGAATTCTGTGACTTAGTGTTCTGTTCCATGCTCAGAAGGTCTGCTCTCTGTGAAAAGCAGGAATTCATCCCTCCATACTTTTCTTCCTTTTGAACTATTTCCTCATTGTGTTTGGGAAACAGATGCTAGGGAAGTGCTGTTTGTTAGTTTTCTTGATTGACATTTTGCTGTAATATTGGTGAATTTGGGTGATGGAAAGTAAAGAAATTGTTGGACGTTTTGTTCTCAAATCTGAGTCTTCCTGCATGTCACTTCGCTAACCTAAGCCATATTGTAACTCAAAAGGGACAATTCTCAGAGTTTAGGGCCTTGAGAGCACAATTTTTTAAATGTTTACTGAGTATTTTTTTCTGACTGTAGAATACATTTATCTTATATATTTAAAATATTTAGAGATGTATAAAGTACAAATATCTCAATCTTAACTATCTAGATAACCACGGTTGATATATTGGTATAAATCCTTTCCCATTTATTTTAATCATAATAATTTTAATAGATTAAAGTTTGTTATTTTTTTCCCTTTCTGTCCATTTATTCTTTTCTTTTTCTTCCTTTTTTTTTTTTAAGTCATATTCTTAAAATATTTTTGCAACTGCAGTGCCCACAGTCCTGGCACTGCCAGCCTTAGGCTACAAATGATAATTGGAGCCAGCATTTTGGAGAAGCACAGAGGAAGTGTAGAAGTGAGTGGGAGTAGGATACGGTAAGTTCAGAGGGCAGGCTCTCAAAGGAAAACCTGCCTGTGGTATGATGGTGACAGAAAATGGAGAAAGGGCTTGAAAACACTCAAGTCTTTCACCTTGATTCTGTCACTGTTCCTGCACAATAGCTATAAAATAATAAGCTTCGTTTTTTTTGGCCTAGGTAGTGGAAATTGGCACTAGCACTTCCATATTAGACTTAATGTTCTTTAAAAATCTAATTCCAAGAAGAAAGAACAAAAAAGAGGAAAAAAATCTAATTCCAAAGTAACATTCAAAAACAGAAGAATCAGTGGAACAAGATCTGCAAGATCAGACCCTTTCCTCCCCTCCATTAGTTTAGCCTCAGACTGTTCTTCTGTCGTCCTTTCCAAAGGCTCCTTAATGTCCTTTCCTGTACTTGGTTTGACCTTGGATGTGGGGCTGCATTAGGATTTTCATGGCCCCGGGTGCTTTTTGCCTTTTTGGACCCCTAATTCCATACAGAATTTAAAATTACATTTTATAATTGCATTCATGTAAAGTGAATTTATTAATGCTTTAGATTAAAATGTTTGTTCAATCTAAAAGTTCACTTTTTTCTTATGAGGATAAAAAAATTAAAAAATTTTTGTGGATCTCTAAAAACTGTGGGCACCGGGCATGGTTGGCTCACGCCTGTTACCCTAGCACTCTGGGAGGCTGAGGTGGGTGGATCGGGAGTTTGAGACCATCCTGAGCCAGAGCAAGACCCCATCTCAAAACAGCCAGGTGTTGTGGTGGGCACTTGTAGTCCCAGCTACTCCGGTGGCTGAGGCAAGAGGATCACTGGAACCCAAGAGTTTGAGGTTGCTGTGAGCTGTGATGCTGCAGCACTCTACCTAAGGTGACAGAGTGAGACTCTATCTCAAAAAAAAAAAAAAAAATACTGTAGGCCCAAGGCACTGTGCCTCTACCTGTATTCCAAGGCCATCACTGAGAAAACAGTGGTCACTTTTCTTTCCTACCTCCAGTACCACAAACCCTAGGTTGTCCTTTGCCATTCTGGTCATTCTGTGTCACTCCCACAGTTACAGATCTCCGGATTTGAGCTTCATTCCTTCTTGACCTGACCAAAACTCAGGAGAATTGCTTGGGTCCATCCTCCTTGGAAAAAGATACGAGGCAGTGGTTAGTTTTAGTCCTCACATGGACATTTTTATCCTCATCCTCAGTCAGTAGCTTTGAAGCTCGTGCCACACTTCAGAGGGGAACACCTCACTGCCTTTCTCTGCTCCCCACTTCCCTCGAGCCCCTTCCTTCACCCTCATCCCCTCGCCTTCCTCATCCCCTCGCCTTCCTCATCCCCTCGCCTTCCTCCCTCATCCCCTCGCCTTCCTCATCCCCTCGCCTTCCTCATCCCCTCGCCTTCCTTCCTCATCCCCTCCCCTTCCTCATACCCTCGCCTTCCTCATACCCTCGCCT
>NW_003852461.1:5553597-5563356 GCF_000181295.1 Otolemur garnettii | reverse complement strand
GGCTATTTTTTGGTTGCAGCCATCATTGTTGTTTGGCCGGCCCGGGCTGGATTCAAACCCACCACCTTAGGTGTATGTGGCTGGCGCCCCAGCCACTTGAGCCACAGGCACCGAGCCCACACTGTGGCATTTTAAGAAAACTTTGTACCCAAGCACAAAGAAAAGCACACACATTCTTACACCTTCTGTTTTGTCAGGGTTAATTAATTAACAAATTTGACATGCATCTGTAGTTTACTAGTACTTTAATAGTTTTCTTACAAATTAATGTATTTTGCAGTATTTTCAGAAAATCACTGTGGAAGAGAAAGGTGAGGCACTTTAGGATATCACTTATTGGCCTTGTTCAAATGGTTTCTAGGTGCTGTTCCCCCAACTCCGGTTTTCTTTTTTTTTTTTTCTTTTAATTTCACCTGCAGTTACGTTTTCTGGGGGGTTTTGTTTGTTTTTTTAATTCATCTTAAATCCTTCCTGGGAGCAAGGGAAGGAATGAATACACTTTCCCCACTAAATCAGGGTAAAATACACATATCTCAGAGAAGCTGTGATTATGAGAAAGGAAAATTAATTCTATGATTAATATATGGGTGGTTTTTATTTCCCCCCTTTGGCATTTATGAATGTATTCATACAAACTTTAATTTCAGGGGGGAAAAATGCCTGATTTGCTATCTTTAAAATTTCCTACTATAGTCTCTTAAGAATTAAGAAATCTGTTAAATATGTTTTCACAGTTTGTATTCCTATTCCATAGATAACCACAAAATACTTGTTTAAACCTACGAATTATAAAATAGTATTTGGATTCTAGCATGATTTAAATAGATCACTCATACATCTTTGAGTTTGTAGATTTGGCATGTAAATTATGTGCTGTGTGTAAGTCTACTAGGCACATTGCATGGTCATTGATAAGGTTGTTGCTATGTTTTTTCTCAGTTGTTATCTGTGTTTGTGGACGTTTTTCATTAGTTTGAATTTTGCAGTGTTCTGTAATATAATTAAACGCTTTTGTACATTTAAAGTATTGCCATGTTGTATGAATCTGTATTAGAGAATATTGTAAATATCTGTGTTTTTAGAATTATGAAAGATTTTCCTCAGAAACGATTGAACTTTCCCCTTATACGTATGACATATTATAAAATATTTGATTTTAAGTTTTGGAATTTTTATCTTGTAAAAATTAAGGTAAAACATAGAAGTTTCCATATAAATAAAACTTGAAAATAAAATGACCATTTGGATTCTTTCTATATTGCTAACAATATACATATTCAGTTCCAAAAATAAAAATGCCACATTAATTTAGCAAACGTGTGTTGAGCACCTATTACGTTGAGCACTGTAGGGTCCAAAATGATGAGTAAATCTTGGTTTCTTCCCACAAGAGGCAGTTACCAAATACGTGGGGACAGAGAGAGCCCGACGGGAATAGCTGAGACACTAAGATGCAGTCTGGAGTTGAGGACAAGTGCCTGATTCGAAGGTCATGGGCAAAGGCCAAAATTGTTTGGAATGTGAGTGGCTGGACCAGTTTCTTAGGAGAGGCCACCTGGAGGGATTTGGCGTTTGGAGAAGACGTTCAAAGAGACATGACCCTTGCAGCACAGGTGTGGAGGTGGAGATGAGAAGTATCTGGAGGATGGTAGGAGTTGGAGTCCGAGGATGTTAATTCGGAAGGCAACACACACTAAGTCAACTAAATTAGGGCCACTATGGAAGGGAGAAAGGAAGTGAAGATCTCACCTTAAAATCAGTGTGAAGGCATTATAACTTCTCCGTCTACAAAATTTGTAAATTAAAAATGCCAAATCATACCGTTCATCTTCAACTCTTCTATCTTGGAGGACATCTTTCCATGTTAGTGCAGGACAGTTGTTCATTTTTGCAGCAGGTAAACCGCATTCTGCAGTACAGATTGGCCTGGATTGATTCGATCAGTTTTCAGTTGAGCTTTAGGTGGTTTTCTATTAAAAATATTTTTTTTTCTTTTGCACACTTTTAGTACTTCTCAGAATAGATTCCTAGAAACTTAGTTGCTAGATCAAGAGCTATGTATCCTTTAAATTTAGTTAAGATCTGCAGAGAAACGTTTAATTCCTAGAAGCTTATTTGTCTTAGGTAGTGTAGACACGTTCCTCTTTGTTTATGGAACCAATTTGAACGCTGGTGCCTGACTGATAATTTAGAGGGGAAAGCAGTGACATCCATGAGGCATTTACTTCATCGGAAGTACATTCCTCTGAAGAGTTGTCACGGACTCTTGCCAGTTTGCTTAATGTGTAGTCAGCCCATAGCCTGGAGGCCAGCATTGTCCTACAGTCCTGTTGGTACTATAATGGTTCGTTCTTAGCAGATGTTTTTCTGTTATCACTGATGCTCAATTATCTTGCATAGAACGCTAGTTTAAAATTTGAGAGCAATATTATAGCTAAATAGAATACTTGTTTGGTCTTGCATATTTTTCCTGCTGTCAAAAGTAAAACATCAATTAATAAATAGAATACTTGTCCCTGGATATACCCAGTGATTCCCCTCCCATCCCCATTAACAAGGTCACCCCACGATGTGGAAGAACGCGAAAATTGCACAAAGCACATAACTTTTCTGTTATTTCATCGGTCAGTGATCATTGAACTTTCTTTTGTTCCAACACACTTGTTATAACTTGGCAGTCAATGTGCTTTCTGCGTCCCTTGATAGGGTATAGAAAGGAGATTGTCTGCATCAGACTCCCTTTGTCTAACAAAACAAAACAAAATCTTTTCCACAAGACCTTTGTCAGAACAAAACTGTTTTTGTTCTGAACATAACAAAAACAAACAATGACTGGGCTAATTTTTCCTCTACTTTGGTTGCTTGATCTCTCTCCCCCTGCTCCACCTGCCTCCCTCCCTCCTCACCCCCTCATGGAGAGGTCAGTTTGCTTTACCAACTTCAGATGAAAAGTCTCATGCTCTACTGAGCTAGCCAGGTGCTCTTGCAATGCCTCAGAATCATTTTCAGGGCCTTCGTTCACACTGAAACCAATGCAGGCCCTACTGATAGGATTTGTCTTCAGTAGGTAATTCAGATGCTCCAGTTCCTTTCTCCTAAGTGCCATCCCTTTGAGGACAAAGGGAAAGCAAAGGAATGGAGGGTTGGGGGCTGTGCCTGTGGCTCAAAGGAGTAGGGCGCTGGCCCCATAGACCAGAGGTGGCGGGTTCCAACCCGGCCCTGGACAAAAACTGCAAAAAAAAAAAAAAAAAAAAAAAAAAGGAATGGAGGATCATGGACTTGGTGCTTAACTATTTTAAAAATACTTTGGCTTGAAAATACACATTTACTCACATCCCTTTGGTAAGAACTAGTTATATGGGGGCTGCTAAGTGGAGTCATGTTCAGACAGCTGCTTCTCCACAAAACTCTACATTATGGAAGGAAGCATAAAATGTGAGTGACCAGCTGCCTCTGCTACAGACAGCTTGGGCTAAGTGTATAAAATGTACAAACTCACCTTTAAGTGGCCTTGACTGTGCTTGAAACCTCAAGTTGATGAAGAAAAGTTGACATCGAGTTCTTTGAAGTCAGAGCACTAATAAAAAAAATAAAAGCAAACAGGTAACTTCTCTCCCTTGATGACTGTTAGAGCTAGAAGTGACCTCCGAGTCGTTCAGGGTTACAGTTCCACATTTTAAAAAGAAACAGATCCACAGAAATGAAGCCACTCGCCCAAAGTCACAGAGCCAAGTTTGTGGCCAGGTCTCTTCTAGAAAAACTCGAGTTCTACAACCCAACCCAAGCACCATCCTTTTGAGTTATTCCGAATTATTTTCAATTCCATGGCATACAGAACTACCCTGAATATTTTATGGGCAATTCAAATGTTCAGTGTAATTTATGTTTTAATTTAAAATGTAATTTTCTCTTAGAACTGCAAGAGCTTTCTTTTTTATTTATTTATTTATTTATTTATTTATTTATTTGCGGTGTTTGGCTGAGGCTGGGTTTGAACCCACCACCTCTGGCATATGGGACCGGTGCCCTTCCCTTTTGAGCCACAGGCGCCACCCCAGCTTTCTTATAACTGTCCAGAACGTGACTTTTATGGAAAATTTGACGAAGGAATTACTATTAGAAGTGATATAATTAATGGAACTTTACCAGTTTTATCTAACATTCGCTTTATTAGTTTTGCATAAGATTAACGAACCCAAATCCTCAGCGTTTGCTTACGTTCCCACCCAGCCCTGTCGTCCTTCAATTATCTCAATGAAAATGTTAATATCTGTGGCCACTAGAGGGCGATCGGTCACAGCGTTTCACCGCAACCTCCGCAGCCCTGTGATGGTGGCCGACCTAAGACTCTGGAAAGATGCGCAAGTGGCTGAATTTGTAAACGCTGTACGACATTGGCTCGTCCGGTTTGCTGACACTGTGTGATGTCAGGGTGAGTTTCTTTGTTTCATGGTCTCTCCAGGGTCGCCAGCTTTATTTCTGCAGGTATCTTATGATAGTAGCCTCTCTCCATATATACAGAGATACAGAGTTATACATTTCACGTACAGTATCGCATTTAATTTCCACAACAACCTTGCAAGAAGTTTTATTTGTTTGTTTTTGAGACAGAGCCTCAAGCTGTCCCCCTGGGCAGAGTGCCATGGCATCACAGCTCACAGCAACCTCCAACTCCTGGGCTCAAGCGAGTCTCCTGCCTCCGCCTCCCAAGTAGCTGGGACCACAGGCGCCCGCCACAACGCCCGGCTATTTTTTGGTTGCAGCCGTCATTGTTGTTTGGCGGGTCCGGGCTGGGGATTCGAACCCACCACCTTAGGTGTACGTGGCTGGTGCCTTAGCCGGTTGAGCTATAGGCGCCGAGCCATCCAGATATTTTTAATAAGTAAATCTGATGGACATTTTCCTACAGGACATCAGCAGCTGACTTCCTGTTGTATTTAAAAATCTTGATCTCTCACCATCATCCACAGGCTCTGGGTCTCCTGGCCTCATCTACCATAATTATTTTGTCTCATCCTCTCTGGCCATCAGCCTTTAGCAACATAAGCCTTGAGCAATCACACCCTGCCCTGTGGTCTCACTGGCCTGTCTCATCCTTACAGGTCTCTGCTTAAATGTCATTTTCTTATGGGACTATCCCTGCTTTCCATATCTAAATCGGATATTTTAATTTCAAATTCTAATCATCCCCTTTTATGCCTCCATGTTTTTTAATTTTTAAATATCTATTTCTTTTTATGTTGATTGTGTATGTTTATCTTGCCTAAGAGACTAAACGTTCCATAAGGGTAAAAACTATGTTGGTTTTGTTCCTTACTGTTGGGCCCTTGTTATAGCTCTCATAACTAGACTATTTTATATCCAGCATAGCGGGGCCTTAATTAACATCCTGCCTACACAAGAGATTTGGGAGTGTGTTCTATAATTATATAGACTGGGGAGGCTTCAAAGCCTACTGAATCGGAACCTTTTGGGAGCGGAGTCCACAAATCTGCGTTTTTAACAAACCCAAGTGATTTGCTCCTCTTTCATTAGCCCAGCTCTGACGTTTAGAAGATTGACCGAGAGAAAAATGCCCAAGACTGGAAACCAGAAGACGTGGTTCTGAATTCTGCTGTGTAAATTACGAAGTATGGAATGTGGGAAAATCACTTACTATCTCTGATCCTCAGCTTCTTTTCCTGTAAATTTGGAGAAATAAAAATTTCTGCCTCAACGCGTAGCTGTGAGGCTCCCATGCACAATATATTTTAAAACACTTCATAAACTGCCTGTTAAAGACATGTTAGGATTGTCACTTGTTGAAGATCCCTTGGGTGTCGGGCTTGCCTCATCATCTCTGACAATCTCCCTGGCGCCGCCCACCCTTCTCCAATGAGATAGGATCATTTACTTTGTGCTTCTGAAGAGAGACTGATAGTAATAATTTATGGTAGCTTTTGCTTTTCCAAAGTTGTGAGCCGTCATTACTTAGATCCACATCATAACACACCCTCTGCCTCCCCAGCCCACTGGCTGCCGGGGAGGACCTGACCCCAGGCAGCAGCAGGAGCAAAAGCTGAAAGAGAAAAGGTGGCCTCATTTCTGCTGGGATGGCACGAGTTCCGTCTCTGACAGTAACATAGAAAAGTCCCAGCCAGGAATCAGAGGACCTCTGGCAGTTTCTTAGCTCTGACATTCACAGGCTGAAGCATTTAAAAATCTCTTCTGGGGCAGTGCCTGTGGCTCAGTGGGTAGGGCACCAGCCCCATACACCGAGGGTGGCGGGTTCAAACCCAGCTCCGGCTGAACTGGAACAAAAAAATAGCCAGGTGTTGTGGCAGGTGCCTGTACTCCCAGCTACTCTGGAAGCTGAGGCAGGAGAATTACCTAAGCCCAGGAATTGGAGGTTGCTGTGAGCTGTGACGCCATGGCACTCTACCGAGGGTGACAAAGTAAGACTCTGTCTCTACAAAAAAAATAAAAATAAATAAAAACCTCCTCAATCATTACGGGCAATAGCAAAATCAAGAAAACTGGATTCTCTGGCAGAGATGTAATGAAAAAATAAGTAAATGAGCTCTCAAAGTGAAGCAACTTGCTATGCGGTCTGTGAAAATCCTGTCTTCTCCCCGGCTCTCGGGAAGCTAACTTATGGGAAGAGGTAGTAGGACCAGAAAAAATACATAAATTGTGAGGACCCAGACCCCTTGATTCCCCCCGAAGACCAGTGGGGAACAAGCCCCCTGCCCTTGAAAAGGAAACCTCTCCTAAGCCCTTTAGCCTCAGCCCCCACAAGGGTGGAGAAGTTAAATTCTGGGAAGAAGCTTGAAGATAAGAAAAGGAGGAAGGGAGGGGCGGATTCCAAATAAAGCCCCGGGTGAAAAGATCCCAAGTCGTTCTCGGAAACTTACCCAATTTGTACCCCTGAACTATGTAACTTCTATCTTATGATTTGTGACCGAATGTACCTTAAGTTAACATGTACTTCCACCCCGAATTGTGTAACCCCCCTATAATATACCCCATCTTATGACCCATGAAGTACTTGTGATATATCTTGTGATTTATGAATCAGTTTGCACCCCTACCCTGCGACCCGCTTTAACCGCTATGATTGGCTTCTGTATTGCGCTAGCTTGCTGACCACACTTGACTATGCAGAAGAACGGTATAAAAGGGCTTCTCACCGCCACTCGAGGCTGCTTGCCTATAGGGTATCAGCCCACCTGCAGGTGTACCAGATTATCAATTAATTACATCTGAAGTGGGGTCCATGCTTCTATCTCCGACGAACGGTTTATTTCAAAATAAGCAAAGGAGTGAACCCAACTGCCGACAAGATTGCTGCCAGGAAACCTGGTTTGTGTCTTGGCGCAGGGGACCAACAAGCACCCAGTCTCCCAACCCAGACACCTTGTTCTGAAGCCTCCTCTCAGGCTTTCTTAATTTCCCATTTTTCCCTCCCTTCCCCATCCCACTCCACTGACCCTGTGTATTGGACAATGTTCTCCAGACTTAGCAGCGGTTCTCATCCTGTGGGTCTCAACCCCTTCGTAACAATGAAAATACATCATGGCATTAGGAAGGTTGAGAACTACTGCTCTAGAGAGACACAACTGATAGGATGTGTATGTACAAGAGAGGTTTATTTAGGAATTGACCCATGTGATTACCGAGGCTGGCAAGTCCAAAACCCACGCCATGCACCAGCCCATCAAAGACCCAGGGAAGAGCTGACATTTCAGACCAAGTCCAGAGGCTGTCTCCTCTTGTTTGAGGGAGGTCAGTCTTTTGTTCTATTCAGGCCTTCTGTTGTTGAATGAGTCTCACCTAAATTATGCAAGCCAATCTTTATTCCAAGTCTACCAATATAAATGTAAGTCTTATCCAAAACCCCCCTCACGGAAACAGACAGAATGATGTTTTACCAAATTTCTGGGCACTGTGGCCTAGCCAAGTTGTCACATAAAATTAACCATCACATCTAGTTCCATCCCTCATTGTTTCTCTCCTGGACTATTTCTCTAGCAACTAACAGGTCTTCCTCCTTTCATTCTGTTATACCCGAAGTGACAGGAATAGAGAAATGCCAGAACACGGAGTTCAAATTAAGCAAGGGTCCTTTATTGATTGGCCGGCCGAGAGCTGGCTCCCACCTCAAAGTCTCTCAACCCCTAGAAGCAGGGATGGAAACCTTTTATAAGGGGCTTTGGTAGGGGAGGGGGAGTCCTTATCACAAGCTGAATTTCACAAGAACCAACACCTGGTAAGGGCAGCGCTTATAAGGGAGCTGGGGTTTTGCAGTTATTACTAAACTCTTTCAGCTGAGCTTCCTGTCTCATGGGGGAGTGTTGAAAGCCCTTAGCAAGATGGAGTTAGGGCATACTAATTCATGAATGTATAGTAGCCGTCTTTCAATTCATTCATCTGAAAATCATCTAATAAATTATCTTTCGTGTGCCAGGATAAGGCAATACAGCAACTTATGTATAGTCAGGGGAGATGACTGGAAACTGGTTAACAAATATGGATGAAATATAGTTTGAGGGAGTAGAAAGTGCCACTAAGAGATAATGTTGAGTGACGTGTAGTGTGGGGACAAAGCTCTATTTTGCTTAGGAGAAGCAGGCAAGAACCGCCTTTCGAGGATGACTATTCCGATAGGAATCTGACGAGGTGAAGGGGGAGCCATGTGAAGATCAGACAGAACATCATACTAATCAGAGGGAAGACACATGTGCAAAGGCCCTGTGGTGTGTTCTAGGAGTATCAACTGGAGACCAATGTGCCGGAAGGAGCGAAGCAAGGGGAGGCTTCACAAAAGAAGAGTTTAGGGAAGTTGGCCTGCACCAAGGTCATGTGAGAAAAAGGGAGATATTGAGAATGACTACGGGGCTTTGGGCCTGAGCGTTTAAGAAAATTGGATGCTGTCTACTCAGTAGGGAAGACTTGAGAGAAAACGGGAACAGGGTGCGAATCTTCCTGAGTTCTATCTCCACTCATTTTGATGGGCTGATTAGATCACCAAGTTGAAGAGATCTAAGATGCGGGATAAGTAAGTCTCAAGCTCAGAGAAGAGCCTGCCGTTGTGAACTTGGATTTTTCAGATGTTATTTAAAGTCATGGGGTTGGAGAGGTTGAATGAGATCTAGGAGATAGATGAGGGATTGAGCCATGGGGGAACCATACTTATCAGAAAACTGGGAGAGGAAAAACATCTCGGAGTGGTCAGTGAGGTCGGAGGAAACCAGGAGACATGGGCAGCAGCAGCCTAGAAAAGAAAGCATTTAAGAGCGTGGGAATGGCCACTATGTCAAGGGTTACTCTAATCAGTTACATTTCTCCTGAATACTGAGGGTTTTGGACTTCTGATGTCTTATTTTGTACTTCTGTTTTTTTATCTGCTTCATCATTTCCTGTCTGATAGAAACTTAACCGCAACACACTCATGGGGAGTCTCAAATAATTGGGCGTAAACATGAAATGATTTTATTTTTTTCTAAGATTTGTTTTCAAGGCTCGGTGCCTGTGGCTCAAGTGGCTAAGGCGCCAGCCACATACACCTAAGGTGGCGGGTTCGAATCCAGCCTGGGCTCGCCAAACAACAATGACGGCTGCAACCAAAAAATAGCCAGGCGTTGTGGTGGACACCTGTGGTCCCAGCTACTTGGGAGGCGGAGGCAAGAGACTCACTTGAGCCCAGGAGTTGGAGGTTGCTGTGAGCTGTGATGCCACGGCACTCTACCCAGGGGGACAGCTTGAGGCTCTGTCTCAAAA
>NW_003852461.1:5514670-5552907 GCF_000181295.1 Otolemur garnettii | reverse complement strand
CCCTCCCTCCACCCATTTTCCTCCCTCCCCTCCGGCCCTCTCCTCTTTCCCCTTCATCTTAGATTGTAGTTGGGTTATAGCTTTCATGTGGGAGTGTGGGTGCTTATAAATTAGTTTCATATTAGGGCTGAGTACACTTTCTAAAGTATTTTAATGAAAATATTCAATCACAAAAACAGAAATACTATTCATTTTCAACTTCAGTGTTGTGTCAGGTGGAAACCTCTTCTTAAGAGGCTGAATTACAAATAGACAAGGAACCTACGTCCATTTGAATTGGGTTTTGTTTGTTTGCCTGGGATAGAGTGCCCTAGTGTCACAGCTCACAGCAACCTTAAACTGCTGGGCTCAAGTGATCCCCCTGCTAGAGTTTCCCCAGTAGCTGGGATTACAGGCACTCACCACACTTGGCTAGGTTTATTTTTATTTTTTGCGACAGTCTTACTCTGTCACCCTTGGTAGAGTGCCCTAGCATCATAGCTCACAGCAACCTCAAACTCCAGGGCTCAGTGATCCTCTTGCCTCAGTCTCCTGAGTAGCTGGAACTACAGGCACTTGCCACAATACCTAGCTAATTTTTCTATTTTTAGTAGCAATGGGGATCTCGCTCTTGCTCAGGCTGGTCTCTAACTCCTGAGCTCAGCAATCCACCTGCCTCAACCTCCTAAACTGCTGATATTACAGGTGTAAGCTGCTACCATCACCACCACCACGACGTTATATTGTTAATAATTAGGGTTGATCCTAAACCGGAGACTAAGGGGAGACATTATAATTATGGCTGATATTTATTTAAGTGCCCGTGTACCATACAGAGGAGTAAGTACATTAATGCGTTTATTCCTCACAGCAACCCCATCAGGTAGCTCGAGCTTTTTATTCCCTTTTGGAGATGGGATACTTTAGGACAAAGTCACATAGCTCAGGCCTGGGATTCAACCCAAGTTCGGTCCTCCCAAGACTTTTTTTTTTTGCAGTTTTGGCCGGGCCGGGCTTGAACCCAACTGGCATATGGTGCCCTACTCCTTGAGCCACAGGCCCTGCCCCAAAGCCTTGGTTTTTGACCATCCCCCCTTTGCCTGCCTTATCATTCTGTCTTATCAGTCCTGCCTCAAATGAGCAAACCGCCCCAAACCACAGGACACTGTTTGTCCCACCCTTTCTAGAGCCCAGATAACATCTTCAAGGCCCAGTTGGTCACCTGGAATGTGGATGGGGGGTACCAGGGGGAGGTAATAATAGGCCCCTCATAGAGGGAGACAGGCGAATGGGCTGCAGTCTGCAGGTTAAAGGGTTACACGAGGAGACCCTCTGGGGTCTCAGGCAGATCCTCGAGTTCCTTTGGAAGGCTGGCCCCTCCCTGGGTGTCTTGGCTGCCGAGGCTGCTCTCCCTGGGCCTGGCCGGGTGTCTCAGCCTGTCAAGGGGGCACAGGGTCCCTGTCTGGGGGGGTGACGCCGGGGTCCTGTGACCCGCAGCAAAGGGAAAGCCGTGGGCTGGGGGCGGGGCGGGGCTATGGGGAGGCTGCGGGCGGGGCTGGGCTATGGGGAGGCTGGGGGCGGGGCCTAAAGGCTTCCGAATACACCCGAGAGCTCCCTAAATCCCCTTCTCAAACCTGAAAGGCCCGTATGACCTTTCTTTTTCTTTTCTTTTCTTTCTTTCTTTTTTTTTTTTTTTTTGAGACAGAGCCTCAAGCTATCCCCCTGGGTAGAGTGCTGTGGCATCACAGCTCAC
The DNA here is from genome assembly GCF_000181295.1 of Otolemur garnettii. Taxonomy (NCBI): domain Eukaryota; kingdom Metazoa; phylum Chordata; class Mammalia; order Primates; family Galagidae; genus Otolemur; species Otolemur garnettii. Next base: position 5,551,175 of record NW_003852461.1, on the reverse strand, counting down.
AGTAACCTCCAACTCCTGGGCTCAAGCGAGTCTCCTGCCTCAGCCTCCCAAGCAGCTGGGACCGCAGGTGCCTGCCACAACACCCGGCTATTTTTTGGTTGCAGCCGTCATTGTTGTTTGGCAGGCCCGGGCTGGACTCGAACCTGCCACCTTAGGTGTATGTGGCTGGCGCCCTAGCCACTTGAGCCACAGGCGCCGAGCCATGACCTTTATTTTTCAGGGAAATGAGGTGGAGATAGCTCAATGAAACAAAAGCAAGCAGGCTCTGGGGCTGGGGGGCAATACAAGAGCAGGAGACTCATCCCTCCCACACACGCTGCGCAGGTGGCCCTAACGCACCAGCCTTGGCATCTGTCCCACAAGAGGAGAAAGGTAGGTTCTCGATGTTGACGGTGTGGGAGCAAAGTTGATAGTATCGTGCCTGTTTATAAGGTAAAGGGCCTGTCCCCGGTGGCAGATGGTGGAGGAGGGGCGGGAATCCACAGCGTCTGCCCCCTGCTCTGATGGGGTCATCTTCCCACCATCTCCTTACCCGAAGAGTTACCAGGAGCAGCAGCTTCAGCCTGGCCAGGAAATTTGTTTGCAAACGGGGACTGTCAGGGCCCTCCTTAGCCCTCTTGGCTACAATCTGTGTTTCAGCAAGATCCCTAGGTGGAAAGCCCTGCTCCGTACCATGTCCACGCTGTCTGCAAGGTGAGTTCCTGGGAACCCTCCGGATGGCTTCTTCCCACCACTGGAGGGTGTGTCAGGCCTCACGTCCTCAGCCTGGGCCTCCCGAGATGCGCCTTTTGCACCGGATCTCTGGTTCTTTGCCAGGCACCGGCCGCGGCTCTTCATGTATGGTGCCCACCCCCAGCTGGTGAGCCCCTCGAGGACATGAGAGGGGCACGCACTGCCCACACGGGTAGCCTGTCCCCTGCAGTGTCCCCAGCATGGCTCCTGCCCCCACTGCCATCAAAGCAGAATCTTTGCCAGACACCTGTGATTCTTGGTTCTCTCTTGCAGACCTATCTCCTGATCTTTACAGCAAACCTCAAGCAGGCATCATTATCATTATCAAAGCAAATGAGATACGTGCCCAAGTTTTTAGAGCTGTTTTAGTTCAAGTCAAGGGCTTCTCCAATTCTCCCCTCCCTTCACCTCCCCACCAAGAGGAAACCTCATCACCAGTTTGGAGGGGCTGAAACACGGGTATGGTAAGTATTGTTCTAAAGTGAGCTCAGAGTTATTGCAGGAATCCATCTGCTGGGGTCCCCTCTGATAGTCACGTAGCCTGGTGTCTCTGGGATAGTGGCCAGTGGCGCAGCAGGCTCTACCCTGGACAGGGCCCTCCCATTTGGGAAAGTGAGCTGACTGTGTGGGGCACTAAGACTAAGGTCAGTAACTAGCAATTCCCTGGGCCCTAGTTTCCCCATCCAGAAAATGAGGATGTCCTGTGGTCCCCAAGGCTCTGGGAACATCACTGTGAGTCTGTTCCATGTTTGGGTTAAGTTGGGAAAGAGAAAGCTGCCCAGGGCAGTGGCTCACACTGTAATCCCAGCACTGTGGGAGTTAAGGCAGGAGGATTGCCCAGTGCAGTGGCTCACGCCTGTAATCCCAGCACTGTGGGAGGCTGAGGCAGGAGGATTGTTTGAGACTTGCCTGAGAGAGAGGGAGACCCTGACTCAACAAAAGCAAAAACACCCAGCTGGTGGCTGTGGTGAGCACCTGTAATCCTAGCACCTCCCAGTGAGGCTGGGAGGCTGAGGCAGCAGGATGCCCACAGCCCGAGTCTGAAGTTGCACTGAGTTATTACACCACTGCGCTCTGCTCAGGCCATAGGGTGAGACTTTGTCTCAACAACAACAAAAAATAAAAGAGAAAGAGAAACAAGGGTGCTTGTGTTGCCCCTGATTTCAAACAGAGCAGCTGAATTTCTATCCATTTTACATAGTAGGCTTGTTCATGAGACTCTAAATCCTGAGAGCGTCTGTAAGTTTACCACCATGGGCCTGTAACAAACTACAGGCAGTGGTGGTGAACCTAAGAGACTAGGCCTGCTGTACTGAAATGCACATGTGGGCTATGTCCGATGGGTGAAAATTAGGAGGTGGCCAGTGTAAGCAGGTGGTCAAATATGCAGGTAGATAGATAGAGAGATAGACAGATAGATGGAATATTTTTGGCTTGAAATGATTTTGAAAACCATGTATTACATATTCTCTGAGGTCTTTTCCAGCAATTATAGACTGGGAGTCCAGGCCTGACTCTCATAACTTGGAATCTGTTAAGTGGGGCACTAAACAAATATTTATTGAGTGCCACTGTGTCATTTACTGAGTGGCATTTCCTGACCTCTGCTTTATTGGCTGCTGTAGAGAAAGCAGACGTGGATGCAGAAACCCCAATATCCCCTCATCTCCTTTTCTGTGCCGGTGTTTCCCGGCCTCCCAGGTCTCTTGGTGTAGACATTGCCCTAAATTCTGACAGGTGGCAGAGAAGTGGAAGTGGTGGGCATAATATGTGGGCCAGGCAGTTAAAGGAAAGGGGGTGTCCTCCTCTTCTCCTTTCTCCCCCCTGCTGGTGAGAATGTCCATGGGGGGTGAGCCATAGTGGGTCATGTGAGGAGGGAAACACCCCAGGGAGCAAACCCACAAGCCCTGGATTGCTTCCACGTGGGTTGCTACTGAGCGAGAAGTGAATTCCTGTCTGTGTGAGCCACTGTTTATCTGGGTGTCTGCCAGAGTGACTAACCTACACGAGCAGTGACTAATTCAGGGAGCAAGGATGGGAACAGAGGACCCGGCGAGAGGCTCCTGAAATAGTCCTGGAAAAGATGATGGTGATTTGGGAAAAGGTGGTAGCTCTGGAGGTGACGGGAAGCTCGGGGTCTGAAGATCCTGCAGAGACACAAGTAATGGAACTCGCCGAAGGGGTGAATGTGAGTACGGGAAAAGGGGGAGACGCGATGCTAAGATCTGGAAGAACATGTTGTCAGATGGAGCAGACGCGGGAAAGGACAGAGAAGGGGGTAAATCAGGGGTTCATTTGGGACACGTGACTTCTGAAATGCTGAGTGGACATCCAAGGGTTGCCTGGGCCTTCAGAGACAGCATGAGGACTTCAGGGGAGAGGGAACTGACTTAAGTATAAAAACAAACTCCACTTTTTAAAACTGACAAGGTCTCACTCTATTGCCCAGGCTATAGCACAGTGGTATAATCATAGCTCACTGTGACCCCCAACTCCTGAGTTCAAGCCATCCTCCTGCCTTAGCCTCCAAAGTAGCTGGGGCTACAGGTGTCCACTACCACACTCAGCTAATTTTTTAAAGTAGATACAGAGTCTCGCTTGTTGCCCCAGCTGATCTAGAACTATTGGCCCCACATGATCTTCCTGCCTCAGCCTCCCAAAGTACTAGGATTATAGGTATGAGCCACCACTATGCCTGGCCACAAACCCCACTTTAAAGGCCATGAGACTGAATTCTTCTCCCACACCTTGTGAGCAAAAATGTTGGAAATAAAGAAAAATCCCACAGTGAAAATCTGATCAGCCTTCTGCCTTGTCATTTTCTGTACTTGTGACATGACCTTTAATTATCTGGCTCTACAGAGCACCAGGCACCGGGAAACCCAGGAGGCAAATTACTGCTCCACACACTTTGGAAAGTGTGTCCTCACATCTGAACATCTCAGAGTCCTCAAGGCATGTGACTACCCTCTGCGAAAGCTTTCTAAGACGAATGGCATTTGGGAAAGTTGGAAAGTTGGAGAACGGGAATTTCAGTCCAAAGACATAATGGAAAAAGTGGTCAGAAGATGGGGCTTGGAGTGCAGGAAGCTCTACCTAAAAACTGGATGACATGAGATGAGTCATCACCACTGTCCTTCCACCTGTCTGCCCATCTGTCATCCAAATAGACCAGCTCCAGGACAGTTTTATTCTTCTCAAATCTTCAGCTTTCCTGCACCACATGCTACTTGTCACCCAAGTGTAAGAGAGGAAACCCCCTGGGATGTACACGCCTGCAGAGTACACGGGGGAAAGGCAATGAACAAAGGAACGTGTGTCTATACGGAGATGAGTGATAGACAACCCTTCCAACACTAGGGTTTGGGGCAGTGGAGACAGAAGGGGAAGGAAGCCCCCCTGAGGGCTGAACTCCCTGAAGCAGGAGCTGTCTTAGGAGGTCCCAGACCATCAGTCCGTCCTGCCTTCTTAGGGTCTAGCTCTTAAAACTTCCCAGTCCCAGGTTTACCATGGCACCATGCCCAAGACAGCATGGACAAAGTGAGGAGACGCTCAAGGGTAACAGCCCAGGGGCCACACACGAGCTTTGGGAGAGCAACGGAGCCTTCCTGAAAGCTATAGGGCCAAGGACAGTGGCTTAAAGCCAGAGAGAGCAGGGACCTTGCAGGTGGAGGGGAAGCGGGGGGTGGGGGTGGGGGGGTGGATGACGCCTTCAGCATGTGGGGCCACGAGGGAGGACGCACTCTGCAGTTGCCGACTCAAAGTCAGTGATCCTCTGCTGAAGCTGCAGTTTTGTTTAGGGTGGCAAAGTGCACAACTGAGACACATATACACATTTTCTAGCCTCAGGTCAAGGTCCCCATTTGACAGTTGTGGCCAATGAGATATAAGCCAAGACTAATGGGGATTTCTCTGACAGGTTGACATATCAGATATAGACGGAGATACTTCCTCTTTTTTTCTTCCTTCTCCTTCTTGTCTGGAATGCAGATGTAATGGCTGGAGCAATACCCACTATCTTACAGCCCCGAGGAAGGTGCCAGAACAAGTGTGGCATCTTTAGCCCTGACATTTTAAAGCCTTGGAACTAGCAGCTCTAGACTTATATGTGTGTGTGTGCGCATGTGTGCGTAACTCCTGACTATAAAACCTGGTTGAGTTTTTACTTATTCACAGTTTAAAATTGTAACTGAGACAAGCCTCAAAGACATCCAGATTTGTGTCTGAACTGAGGTATCGGAGACACTGTTGAGGACGTACTGAATGAACCCTACTAAGGCCGGGAAATACCAGCTGCAATGCCCTCGTTATGGAAGAGAGAGTGAGGGAAACTCTGTTAGTGTGACTCCAATACAGACTTTAACGAGGCAGGTAAAACAATGAAGAGAATAGCGGGCGTCTTTGGACGCAGTTGGAAACGTTTTTTGCCCTCCATGGGAAGATAGGGTTCGCCCATGCTGTAGCCAGGAAATTAGGACTGGAAATTCTAAAGGGTGATTGGATCCCAGGTGCAAAATCACAGAAGCAGGAAAGAATGAAGAGAAAAGAAAAAGATTGATGTATGGATAATATTTTTCACTGTATAAATGAACATTGGAATGAAACATTGACACGAACACAATGATAGCGATATGTAGAATAAAAATAAGTGAGGACAGTAACATGTAGATGAGGGTGCGACAGAGGAAAGGTGTTCTGAAGACCCTGTGTCGGTCGCAAAATGAAAATGCAGCAAACCCAAGAGGAGATGTTGAAAGCAGCTTCTTGGTTGATGAGGGAAAGTACTTTACTAAGGAATTCTCCTTAATAAGGGCAAAAGGAAGGGCAGAATTAGAAAATCGCTACTCGGCAACTCCTTAATGACATAATGACATTGTCTAGTCAACAATCATCAGTGACTGCTAAAAAAAAAAGAAAGAAAAATTTATTAGGTGAGAAATGGACAGGGGACTTTTAATAATGGATTGATAAGGCTGAAGCACCTGAACCCACAGACCAACCTTCACATCACTGAAAGTTCGACAACCCGATTTTATGTGGTTCCCGATAAGATACGATGGGAACTATGATGAAGCCATCTATGAACTATTATTGTCCCTCATCCCCCCAAATCCTTGAATCTAAATCTCATCAAGCCTCCAGTTGACAGGAAGTATGTGGGATGGAGAAATGTGTTAAAGGACATCAGGAAGAGACAACCAGCGAAGCCCAAAAAGTAGGAAAATTCTACAAGGCGGATGAGCCGGTGGGCTCAGTCAGTGGCCCAGCAGGAAACAGATGGCACGTTTAAATTAGGTCATTTGAGAAGGCGTTAATAAAAGGACTATTTACAAAGATTTGGGTTGGGGTATAGGGAAACCACCAAGAGGAAAAGGACAGCACAGAAACCCAGAGGTAATCACAGCTCAAGAGACATTCGCATCTAGGGAGGAAGGCACAGGGGAGGGAGCAGTTACTGCAGTCAGACCGGGAACCGTGGGGGAGAATGAACAGACTGCGGACTATGGGGAGGGCCTCCAACCAGGGCTGGAAGGACATAGCAAGGTCACCAGGAAATAGTGTGTATCGACAGAACAGTGGCCACACTGTATTTAGAATAAAACAGAAGCAGCTAAGAAAGAGTCTGTTTGTATACAAATAAATTTAAGAATCTCTTCATTTTAACTACCAGTATTTCAGCACAGAATCAAGTATTGATGAATGAGGCATATTCTGAATCCAGGACAAACACAGTAGATTCCAACTGGTTTTCTTGTTTCCTCTGCCCTTCCGTGAGTTCTCCACCTAGTAGGCAAGGTGTTTAAAAACTACAAACACAAATACAGTCCTGGGGTTAAATGGCTTGTGACCTTTCCTTTGCCCTGAGAGCCTCAGCCTGATTCATGAGGCTCCCCATGATCTAGCACATTCTTGTCCCCCACAGCCCTTCTTCCCAAGAATGGCTCTGCCCCAGACACCCTGGACATCCTTGGAATGCTCCCACTTCCTTCCCGGTCAACTCTTAATAAGTGGTTCCCGCCACCTGTAAATTGTTTGGGGCTCCCTTGCAAGAATCAGAATCTATTAGATAAAGCTGAAAGCAGTTTATTTGATATCAAGTATTACATGGTTTTAGAAGCAACAACAAGCCTGGAACACGTAAGATGACCCCAAAGAGCTGCAGGCAGTTCTGGCCACCTCAGAGGTTTTGGCCTCTTCTCTTGTTAGAATGTGATGGGTTTTTCTAGATGATATCCAGGTATCCTGATATCCAGCTCACAGCCAAATTGGGAAGGTGCCCCTACAGTGGCTGTCTGCCAGGATCAGTATCATGTAATTCAGCAGATAGCCACAGTCTAGCAGCTGACACAGCCAGGAAGCCACCATTCCCAGGGCACTCCCTGGCCAGCACGAGGCACACAGTGGCAGGGTTGGGTAGGGGATCAGGACCTCACCACCCCATCTTCTAAATCCGGGGAGGGCATCTGACTGAAGGGGCTCATCACACCCAGATCCCCGTACTGTGGAGGAACCCGGGAAACATGGTTTTTAGCTTCCTGGACTACCATGCCAGGAGGAGGCTGGAATAGATTTGAGGGACAGTGGACCACACTGTCATAGCCTGGGATGCTCCGTTTTTCCCTGCCCCCGGGTAGGTATTGCTCACCCTTGAGTCTTGGGTTAGCCCTGACTTGCTCAGGAAGGCGTCCCCTGCCCCTCGTCTGTGTAGGCACCCTCCTCATCTGCTGGCCTTCCTGAGAATGCCCTCCATGTTATCCTGTGACTTTCTGTTCCTAATTACACCCACACCCTTCCGCAATGTGCCTGCCCTCCCTGCTAAGCTCCATGATGGCGGGAGCCTTGTTCATCACCTTGTATCCTCAACAGCTTGCCTGGTGCTTGGCACGTTGTAGTCTCTTCATGGGAAATGGATGACTGTGTGGAATGAATAAATAAATGAACACACAAAGGCGAGGGTGAGGGCAAGCCTCGTGGGAACAGCCTGAAATAAGGCGACACAGGTGGAAAGTTTCCCTTGATGGAAAGTTCTCCTGACCCATGCGAGGGGCTGCAATCTCTACAATTTGTATGGCAGGGTGTGAGTACACTGTGTGTAAATGTGGCAGGTCTCTTAAGTTGCCGACAGACCTGGATATCATCTAGAAAAATCCTTCACATTCTAACAAACAAATTTTCTTCAGCGGTCATGAATGGAATCAAATTCTCCAGAGGGAAGAGCATTTCCCACTCACCAGTGTCTGTTGTTGAAAAGGAACATCATTCCCTGGGGCATTTGTCTCTGAGAAAGCTGGAACAGGCCCAGCCACTTCATAAGATCAGTGAGATGTTGGAGACCCAAAGAGATGCAGGTGTCATCTTTGCTTGGAGGCTGCCAACTGCCCAGGCCTGAATCTCAGAGAAGGAGCATTTCCCACACAGACCTTGAAGGAGTCTATTTTTTTTTTGCAGTTTTTGGCTGGGGCTGGGTTTGAACCTGCCACCTCTGGCATATCAGGCCAGTGACCTACTTCTTTGAGCCACAGGTGCCACCCAAGGAGTCTGTTTTGAATACAGACTCACTTCTCCAGGGATCTGCCTGATGACTTGTTTGTTGGTGAGGACTGGGTCTGTGCGGAAGCCCAGCAGTGAGACTGGGACACTTTACTTCTCTGAAGAAAGATCCCAGAGAAAATCTATCTCTTAGGCTTTGGCAAAATCAGTTGGTCAGAAGCTCCTTTCCTCTAAACAGAAACACCAATGACATTCAAGGGACCAAAGTCTTGTCTCAGACAGATGTAGAACTTCTGGGATTTCCAGCCTCTCTGTCTCACTCCGGTGAAATGATTTTACAGTTGAAAGTGTTAACACAGGGAGGTCAGAGGAAGCCAAGAGGGAGCAAGGCCAGAGGGAGAAACAGGAGTTGGTGGAGGGAAAAACTCCCACCATGGGCGTGGCTTAGATTAAAACCACCCACTGTGGGCGTGGCTTAGATTAAAACCACCCACTGTGGGCGTGGCTTAGATTAAAACCACCCACTGTGGGCGTGGCTTTAAAACCACCCACCATGGGCATGGCTTTGATATCTGTTCTATAGGGTCATATTTTCCCCCTCCTTACCCAAGCAAAACTAAAGTTTGGAAGCAAAACTAAAGTTTGGAAGGTCACATAGAAAAGAAGTATTAATAAAGAAGCTATAGGATGTACATATTGTGTATAGACATATGTAAATGTGTGATGAAGCTATTTATAAAACATCAGCAGACAGTGTATATTCACGGGTGTGTAAACTGTTAAAGATCCCCCTGTGCCTCATGACTGAACCATTCCACTCCCAAATCCACCTCACCCATGAGTCCTGCTTTCTTACTAACAAATCTATAAAACCTTCTACTTGTTTCTTGATTTTTATTGCTACTACTTTCTTCATTACTACTTTCTTGGCTTGGAATAGTTGTTAAGAGCTCTGGAGTCAGGCTTTCTCAGTTTAAACTCCAATTCCCTCCACTTGCTGCTGTATGACCTGGAAAAATTAATTTTTCCCTGTCCCAGCTCCTATTCTGCAAAATAGAGATTAAGATGTCTCTAACCATGTGGAATGGTTGTGGGAATTAAATGAGGTAAGCCATATGGTATTTAAGACAATGCTTGGCATGTTGTAACTCCTCAATGATATTCTTATAATAATTATTATTATATATTATAATTACAATTTATTATAATGATCATTATTAATATTCATCAGTATTTCTCTTTTATTGTTTAGAAGCATTGCTTTCATAGATTTTATGTAGCAAGTCAAATTTATGGTTTAAACGACAGCTGGATCAAAATTGTTTCTTTCCCATTCCCATTTCAGGTCTTTAACTACAGCACATGCACATAGGTTGATTTCAGGAAAAGCTAGAAATGAAGAAATTGAATTTACCAATGAAATGTCCCTATTTCTGAGAAAGGAACTACATTTACTCAGCAACAATTGAGTATGTTGCCCTGAGCAGCAAGCAACAAGTCCTGCAAAAAACAGCTTAAATGGGAAAGTAAGAAATTAGTTCAGCTTGCAGCTGTCCAACCGTAGGGTGGGCTTCAGGCTTGGCTGACTCAGGGTCTGATGAGGCTGCTGTGGCTCCAGGTTCTGTCCATGTTTCCCTCTGCCCTCCACAGCATCAGCCTCTTCCCAGTCTGGTTCCACTTGTGTTCAGATGGTGACTGCCAATGACAGTCAGGACACATGTCTTTTTTTATGTCCAGTGAAGGAGAGAAAGAGGACAGATATCCATGAGAAGTCTACTTCTAGAGTACCCAGGAGTCCCTCCCATGACTCAGGCCACCCCCATGCACCTGGCACGATTACTGTCAAGGAGAGTGGGATTACTGTGGTTTGGTTAGACCCATCAGTGGGGCAGAGTGGATGCTGGAGACTCAGCTGCTGTGGCCTCTGTAGGCGTCAGGTGGAGAGGCTTCCAGACAGTGCAGGGCCTCACCAACTTCCGTCCATTGGTTGTCAACGGGTGGGGCTGTCCTGCTTGTCTATTGCTATACAGGCAATAACAAAAGAGGCTTGAAGAGACAATCACTGGACTACATATCACAACATTGGGGCGTGAATTCAGGCAGGCTCATCCTGGAGACACTTCAGCTTTCTGCTGGCACAGGGCTGGTCTGAGACACTAGCATGCCCTCACTCCCATGATGGCACCCCGGTGGGGACAGCTGGAGACTAGGCTCAGCTGGACTCTTCTCCCTCTCCCTGTGGTCTTTCCAGCAGGGTCGCTGAACTTACCATCTGGTGGCTCAGTCCAGTGACAGAGAAACAGAGAAATAAAAAACAAACCCAAAGGATCTGAGATGTTATCTTCAGTACCCGTAATTATCATGAAGCAATGGGCATGCAATTTTTAATAATAGATCATTTATTTTTTCCATGCCCACTAAATAGATGTGTGCATTTCTTTTAAAATATGAGTTTGAAGAGTTGCCTCCTTGCCCTCCTGTCCAGGATGCTGCTGTCACTGCCGGCTGTAGGGTGAGCCATGGGGGTCCCGCTCCTGACTTGATTGAAGGGCACCAACATGTCTCCTTCCTGCTAGCCTGGAAGCCTCCAATCTGGTCTCCCTTCCCCAGTCTCAACTCCTGCCCTCGTCCTCCATGTGTTTCCCAGTGTGGTTTTTCTGAAACAAATTTGCTCAGAACATCCCCTTGCCCCAAATCAGTATAAGTTTTTTTTTTTTTTCTTTTTTTAGCAACCAGATAAAGTTGAAACTCTACATTATAGCTCACCAATTCCTTCACAACTTGTTCCTATCCGGGTCCAATCCCCTGGTCTTCACTGGATTACAAGCCCTACGAGGGCAGGGCTCTTGTCTCTCTTGTTCACAGCCTTATGCCTAGCATCGAAACTGGCCCTAGCACATAGGACGGGCTTAGTCAGTATTTTTAGAAGGAAGGGAAGAAGAAAAGACCATTAGTTCTTATACACATAGTCGCACCCTGGGCTTTACTTATAAGAGTGTTCATTTCTAGTTTAATGTCTAACTTCCTCACTAGACTATAAGACCCAAGAAAGTAACAAACATAGAGTGTTCACTCCTCCAAGCACAGTGCTTGACATCAAGTAGATGCTCAAAAAATATCTGTGAAGTCCATGAATTCATTCATAACACAGTGATATGTGCTTAAGCTGCATACAAAGAAAGCTGGAGGGCGGAAGGGAAGGCCAGTGGATCCCCTGGAGTTTGGGGGCACAGGCAAGGGGCAGGACGAGAGCAAGTCCTTGGAGGGAGATGGCCTGTGGCTGGACAATTGGCCCTGTTAGGCTTGTGGTCCTGGAAGGTTGAACACTTTGCTCGGTCCTCACGTCCTTTTTCAGCGTCCAGTTTTCTTACCCGGCGCGAATATCTAACCCTGCCAGTATTTTTCCAAGAGAGCGAGTCTTCTGAAGTGAACCGGGGACTGCCCTGCCTCGGCCTCCTGGAATGTGACCTCATTCCTTCCCCAGGTCAGTCCCCTCATTAATTGGCCTGCCCAGTCCTGCTCCATCAGGCAGGCTGCCAGGCATGCACCTGGCAGACAAGCTCCAAGTTCAGGTGCCGAAGCAGCCACTGCTGTCATGAACTTCAGAGACAAAGACGCCAGAGTCTGAGGCCTGAGTCCGTCCCTTACTGGGCGAGTTACTTCTCCTTCTGAGCCTTGACTCCATCATCTGTAAAGTGGACCTAATCACAGCCCCTAATCATAGGACATTTGTGGGGATTAGATAATCCATGAGCCCACAGCCCAGAGAGCCCAAAAAACATTGAGTTGTACTTTTCTACTTAAGGGCTTCCCTTGACCTTTGGCAGGTGTGTTTCTTTGGGGTGCAGCAGGGATGGAGGGAGGGAAGCAGAGGGGACCTAGCATCTTCTGAGTACCTGCTGATGTATCAGAAGTTGTGCTGGCACATCTGTGAGATTCACCTGCTCTAGCCCTGGACAAGCCCACATCATCGAGTGTGGCATCAGCCCCCAACCCTGTGGAAGGCACGCAGATGGTCGAGTAGACAGACCTGGGCTGGAACCCAGGCTCTGAGACCTGCTAGCCATGTGAGTCTGGGCAAGGCCTGCCCCTCCCTGAGCCTCAGTTTCCCACCAGTTGTGGCAGTACCTACCTGATACACTTGCTGTGTGGATTATATGAGCTAACACCATGGGAAATGCCTAGGCAGGCGGTGCTCTGGAAATATGAGTTCCTTCATTTCCAAAGGGACGAATGGTTGACAGCAGGGCTTGCATGGAGAGAGGGAGAATGGAGGGACACGGAGGGGATACCAGGGCATCAGGATGCTGGAGAGGTCACATTTCTCTTACCCTACAGAGAACTGGGCTCCTGCAGATGCCTTGAGAGGACCACCCCTTTGTACTGCAGGCAAGAAGACTCAGATGGCTGACCCCCTTCTCACTGACCTTCTGGGGCCCACAGCGTGGGAGGGGACGGTAATAACAGAGCAGAAGGGAGTCCAAACAGCAGTTCTAAAGGTCAGCACATCTGGAGTTCAGCTCTGCATCTGCCACTCATTAGCCACGTGCCTTTGGGCAAGTCCCTCAGATCCTCTGAGCCTTGGTTCCCCATCTGAAATGGGGATAATATCCTGTGTGTCCTGGTTATGCATCGTTGCTCCTGTGTGTCCCGGTTATCCATTGTTGCTTAATAAACCATCCCAACCTTCATGGCTTATGACAACATTACTGCACAAGGCTCTGTGCTGCCTGGGTCCAGTGGGGTGGCTCTTCCTTGGGGTCTCATGCAGCTGCAGTTGGATGACATCAGAGGCTAGATTCACCTGAGGGCTCGACCGGGCTGGACGTCCAAGGTGGTTTTTGTCCTCCCACCTGTGCTGGGAGGCTGGGGGCACCTCTCTTGCTAAGCGTCCTTTTCAGGTGGCGAGCTGGAATTTCTTCACAGCCTGGCCATCTCAGAGCACTCAGACTTTTCACTTGTTAGCTGGCTTCCCATACAGCAGTGTCTCTCAAACTTTTTAATCTCATAGCACACTTGAACCTATAGTTAAACTTCCACAGCACACTTAAATTGATCACAAGAAAGGGTTTCAAAAAAAAGAATATACTAACTGTGCTTTGAATTTCTTTTGAAAATAATTTAATTAGCAATCTTTAAAAATTTGGGGGGCACATCTAAGATCCTCTCACAGCACACTACTGTGCCGGGGCACACGGGTTGAAAATTACTGTCACAGAGCAAGCAAGCCAAGACGTCGAGGCGGAAATAAAGGGCTGCCTCTGACCCAGCCTTGGAAGTCCCTCTGTGTCACTCCTGCCACATTCTGTTGGTTATGAGTGAGACATGGGGCCAGCCCAGATTCAGGGAACGAGATGGGGGAGGGTTGCAGACTTGCCACCGTCTTGAAGCCACCACAGCACAGAGGCCATGTACCCTGCAGGGCAGCTGTGGAGGTGAAGAAAGATGACATTCAGGGAAGTCCTTCAGGAGACACGAAGCCATTGCTCCAAGTCCATCCCTTCCTCTCTCCCCCAAATCACTCACTTAACCTTCTGTCCTGCCCGAGCAGCCCCCAGAGTCATCTCTGCCTCCTGTGTCTGTCAAATTCATCCTTCACAAATGCCTCTGTCTGTCCCCTCCTGTAAAACTGCCATTAGCTCCCACAACACGGCCCTTGCTGCCCTGTGAACTAACCACAGTCCTGACCCTCAGGCATATTACTCTGTTCCACCCTCAGCACCTTCACCAATATCATTCTTTCTCCCCAGAACTTCCCTGTCTTTCCACCTCTGCCCCCAAACTCCCGCCTTTCTAGTTAACCTGCCTCATATTTTAAGATTTCCTTCAAAGATCAGCTTCTCTATGTAGCCTGTCCCAACTCTCACCCTCCCTGCTGCCCCACAGTCCTATTGATCCAAGTGCCCTTCCCTGTGCTCCCTGCAGACTGGCCCTCTCGCCATTCCTTGAGAAGGCCGAGCCCCCCTGACCCGGGCTTTTGCACGTGCTGGTCCCCTGCCTGGGATGCACGCTTCCTGAGTATTCACTAAATAACTGGCTTCTCCACTTCCATTAGGCTTATATGCAAATCTTGCCTCCCGAGAAATGCTGCTTAACCACCCAGTCTAAAATAGCACACCTTCCCTCCCCTTAACCTGTTTCTTTGCCCTCAGAGCACCTGTCCTGTGGCGCAGGGTCTTAGGGTGTGGTGTGGCCAAAGCCATTGTGCACGTCTCTCCCAAGGATTGGTAACTTGAAACTGGCCACGGGGAAAGTATTTACACCAAGAAAATCGCTAAAGGCTACAAATTAGGATACTCTTTTTTTTCTGCAGAACCAGTTATTAAACACCTATCCACACAGTACTCTGTGTGTGTGTTTGCTCCCTGTGTGTCTTCCCCACTAGATCATGAGACTTTATTAATGCTGTTCCCAGCATCTTGGGCTGAGCCTAACGCAACTGTGTGCTTGTGCTGAATGAATGAACCAATGAGAAAGGATAACCACCCAGAGCTGTGATCTGAGCTTCTTGAAAGCAGGTATGGGTCCTTTCTCCGTCTCCAGTACCAGCACAGAGCCTGGCACGTGAAGCAGCTCTGGCTGTGTTGACAGCGAGTGGGTACTCTCTGCAAAGGGCTGAGGCAGGCTGCGTCTAGCTGTGCCCTGATGAGTATAAACACCGGGACGGGAAAACTTCTCCGGGATTTCCTTTATGTGCCAAAGACAGAAACCCAAACAAAGGCAGGCGGGGAACCAGCACTGGCGGGAAGGGAGGAGCGGGGCTTCCCAATCCCGGGGTGGCTTTCCTTGCTGTGCTCTCAGGTGAGTCACTTCCCCCACCTAGGCCTTAGGCTTCCTGTTGGCAAATGTGGCACTTGGGGGACATTGATGGGGTCCTTCCTTACAAACTGTGGCTGACTTTGTGTCCGGAGCTGCCCCAGGTGGGGCTGCTCTAAACTAGGGGAAGTGTGGGCCGAAGATGGCTGGCCCAGGGGACCTGGCCTCCTACAGGTGTGAGACCCGAGAGTTCCCAGCACCCCGTATTTGGAGGGTGGCAGAGTGCTCAGCACCTGACACTGGTAGCTGGGGACAGACCCTTCTCTCTTGAGTCTCTACGTCTGCTGAGAAACCATTCCAGCTCCTCCCACCTGCTTGGCACCTAATTTGAGGCCCCCTGATAATAATTAGAGCTTTGGCTGCTTGGTCTCCTTGAGCTGGAGGAGACAAGAAGGCCCTAGCACAGGGAGGGGCGGGGAGGCTTTATACATCCTGGGAACCTTGGCTCCCTTTTTCACAGTGGCCGAGCTGGTCGGCTGACTCCTTGTTTCCTGTTGTTATTTATGCTACATGGAACGTGAGCAGGTTGCAGTAGCTGAAAGAGCCCGGGTGGGGCTAACAGAAGCTGGCATTTATTAAGCACTCACAGCATGCTAGGTGCTGCTCTAAGCTAAGGGCTGGTAAAGTACAGACCATGGGTCTAATCCTGTTTGTCTATGGTCCATGAGCTAAGAATGCTCTTTTTTTCCCTTCACATTGTTGAATAATTATTTAGGTGCCTCATAATCTCCAATTTTTCTTCTTAGCCCACAAAGCCTAATATATACATATAGCCTTTAACAAAACCATTTGCTAACCCCTGCCCTAAGTTTTTCACATGGATTAACTCCTAGTCCTCACAGTAGCCCTATGGAGTGGGGCTATTATTGTACCCATTTTACAGATGACAAGTAGAGGCCTGGGGAGGTTAAAGGACAGACTGAGCTCAAGTAGCTGGAAAATGGTGAAGGCAGGAATCCAACTCAGGCAGCTGGTTTCTGAATTCCTTAAGACCAAACTGCCTAATCTTTCTATTTACTGCCTATGTGAACTTGAACAAGTCATTTCACTGTCTGTGTTGAAGGAGGTGAAAGTGATGAACGCCATCAGAGATTCTAAATTGAGGGCAGAAGGATCCTTGAAATGAATGAACGTTAGGGAGTCTGTGACACTCCCCTGAGAAACTGTCAACAACATACTGCCTTTGTGATCAGCTGGTTTTATTTGAGCAGCAAACCCATCGCTTTCCTAAGAAATGGATTCTATGACTCAAGACAGATTGGAGCTGCAGCACCAGCTTTCGTGAAGCATCTCTGGCTTTGACGTTCTTCAGGATTATTTCTTTGAGGTTTGTTTGTTTTTGAGACAGACTCGAGCTGTCGCCCTGGGTAGAGTGCCATGGCGTCATAGCTCACAGCAACCTCCAACTCGGGCTCAAGCAATCCTCTTGCCTCAGTTTTTTTTTTTTAACCTATTTTAGTAAAGATGGTGTCTTGCTTTTTGCTCAGGCCGATCTTGAACTCGTGAGCTCCAGCAATCCACCCACCTTGGCCTCCCAGAGTGCTAGGATTGCAGGCGTGAGCCACCGTGCTCGGCCTTCTTTGAGTTTTTTTCTCCTCCTATATTATCGCTTTAGGTTGTCTTTTCTGCCCAAATATTATTTATTTCAATTATTATTTTTTTAATGCCAGTGTTATCTATTGAGTTGTGTTACCCCCAGCTCCTACCTCTGAATCTCTAAATACTCAGCACTGAAAAGAAATGATAAGAAACAGACAAGCCTAAGAGCCAGTTGGGTTTTTCTGCTGACGCATTCTGGGCTCTAGGAGGCCCATTGGCACTGGTGGAGAGTGCAGGAAGGGTGGTCTCTAACCCTTCACTGTAATTATTGCTATGTTAGCTATTCAACAGATACGCGTTCAGCCTCCAGCAGGTGGTGGCTGCTGTGTGGGCTGTGGGCTTCTCATCATCAGGGGTAGGTGTTATTTGTGCAGGCCTGGCACATGGCAGGCTCTCAGTGGAGATGCTGGCCTGGCTGGCTGGCTGGCTGGATGAATGGGCAGGTGAATGGATGCACGACAGATCAGCAGTGTGTGTGGGAAAGGAGGTTCGGGGTGCTGAGCAGTTTTCTTCCATTGGCTCCTGGTGCTGCCAATTGGCAGCTTCCCACCATCTTGGAGGAGCGTTTGAAAGTAGCCTTCACTTCCCATCGGTCGTGGTTTGAAAGATTAGAGCTGAAGCTCACTGACAGAGCCAGGACTTCTCACATGAACCCAAGGAAATGAGTGCAATATCTTGCATCCCACGAAGGCCAGAGGAACAACAAAGACTTTCTCGCGCCTTCTCTGGAGCCCACACATCCCAGAATTAGAGAACAATGAAGTCCCCTCTGTCTCACTTGCTTCATTCTTCTCAGACCTCTGAACTCCTCCCGCCCACTGCTGTTGGCCTCTACTTCCATCCCCGGTGTGAGTCTTGTGACTCAGAACTGCTGAGAGTGGGAGTGGAGGCAAGCCCTCACACATTCAGGCCGGACCAATGGGACTGGGCTGTCCCAAGACGGACAGCAACTGGGGCGGGAGGAGCAGGAGGGCAAACCACGGAGGGGGAGACATTACAGCTATCTATCTGTCCTGTGGGAAGGGCAGTGTAAGAGCTGGAGAGACTGGAAGGTTCTGTGCTGCTATCTTGCTTTAGACAAAAACTCACCCGCACTAGGCCGTGTTTATCCATCTGTGCAGTGTGGATAATACCTTGTCTGTATTCCCAAAAGGGTGAGGCTCAACCAAGATGTCGGACAGCAAAACTGTAAGTGGTCCGATAAAATCAAAGGCTTATCATTACTTGGTTTCATTTGAGAGACTATATTTGACGTTCTGAGTGAGCAGAAAAGAGACAGGTTGGAATGCAGTTTGAACTTGTGCACTAGTGAACTTTGATACCAGTGCACTGGAGTTTAAACATTTGGGTTCAGAAAATTCCTGTGGTATCACAGAAAGAGCATAGTCTCAGAACCAGATGAACATGAATGTGAATTCCAGATGTGCCATTTACTATCTGTGTATTCTTCACCAAGCACCCTTTTGCCTGCGTTTCCTTATTTATAAAATAAGAATAACAAAACCTGCCTCCTTTAAGTGTTGTAAGGATGGAGGTAATACACGTTGACCCACTCGTCCATAACAAGCTCTCAATAAACTGCAGAGTTGGCACGGTGGCTCATGCCTGTAATGCCAGACCTTTGGGAGGCCTAGGTAGGAGGATTGCTTGAGACCAGCCTGGGCAAGATAGTGAGATCCCATCTCTAAAAAAAAAAATTGGAGGTACAGAGAGCATTAATAAATAGACAAGGGGCAGTCTGGGTTGCTCCTTTGCTCCTGGGTAGTGGGGTAGAGAAGACAGACAGGAGTAAAGCCTGCCCACAGCTCCCCCAGTCTACTGCTGACATCTCCAGAGACCGTCTGGCTATGTCACTTCATTTGATGGACTGGGCCACTGACAGAGACAACGTCCACCACAACTCTGAGTAAGGCTGGGCCAGGAGAAGCAGAATGACGCAGGGATGCTTCACCCAGAGAAAGGCAGGAAGAGGCAGGGAGAGAGCCGGAGAGGGAAAGACGTGGGGTAGGGGAGCTGGCTTCTGACTCCCAAGGAACTAAAGGGTGAAAAGAAACACCATCACTTGCTCTTTCTTGCTCCAAGAGTAGAAATCTAGATCAGTTTGTGAGAATTACAAAAGCATGGAATTTCCCTACGTATTATGATGACTTTCCAGCAAAGCTGTTTGAGACTGGACTGGGCTGTCTGGGGGAGGGAAGGACATTTCATCACCACAGGTGTAAGCTTCTATTTAGGACTCTGAGATTCTTCTTTTTGCATGGGAGACTGGAACACAGGTCCTCCAAGATCCCAATAATTGTAAGGTTTGTCCCTTGGATCAGGGCTGCTCAGAAAGGCAGGGTCACTGGGAGGGCAGCACCGCTGAGCCCTCTGAGCTCCTGACCTGCTTCCAGAACAGCCACTCCCCCTTCACAGGGCATCACACACCACCTGGCCAGCTCTGGGACGGAAGATGACTCATCCACGTGGGTTCTAGCTCTGTTGCCGCCTCAGGGACGCAGGGGCGAGATTTCCCAATCCCTCTTCATTTGTTGTGAGATCTCTCCGGAAACGGCTGGGCCCAGTGAGCACCAGGTTTTCAGGTGTTTGCTGCCTTCCCCCTAAGTGTAAAGTCCTTAGAAAAGAAGACAGCTGGCCGGAGAAAAGGGGCCAGAAGACCACGGACAGCAAGTACTGAAATGAAACTGACACATGCTTTCCAGGTGAAATTGTTGTCACATTTCACATCCGGCTGAACTATAAAAAACCAGGAACCATGGATGTCACAGGCAATCTTTCCTAAGAAAACCCCCCAAAAAACCAGAGTAGGACCCCACCCAAATTAAGCAAGCACAAACAGAGAAATGTATTATCTTCTCAGAAAAATGAGAAGTCCAACATTCACTGGGCAGCGGGACCAGCCCACACCTACTTCACCATCCTGAGTCTCAGACCGTCTCTCTCTCCCTCAGTCATGACCCTTCAGCCCGAGGCTAAACTGTGTCCTGGAGAAATGTTCCTGCCCGCAGGCCTGGGTTTAAATTCCTCCTGGACAGATTTCTTTGTGACCTGAAGCCTCAGCTTCCTGATCAAGAGAATAAGGACAAGAGTATTTGGTAGAGTTGCTGGGGGGATGATGGGGAGTGTATAACAGAGTGATCAATAAATGGCAATTTATATTAATAACGGAAACTATGGAAATGGAGAAAAAGATGAGAAGCAGTAGAAAGAGAAACTTTATCCCCAGAAACTTCCTTATACACTTACTTTGAGGGATTGACCTGACTTGAATTTTTTTCTTTTTTAATTATGGGCATTTTAAGCAAAGAAAAAAATACGGATGTACCCTGCCCTGACTCTTGGGAATCCTTATGTTTTTCTCTACTTGAGTCACATTTTTGAAGACATGAAACAGTGAAGACCAGTGGTTCGCCCCTCCCCTAGTCCTTCCTTTTCCCGCGTGTGTGTCCTGGCCCGCGGGCTGACTTTCGTTCTATGTTCCATTTCTTGAGGTCTCCTTCCTCCACCCCCAGCTGTCACCACAGCTGACTTCTCTCTGTGCGTTTTCTCTATTCTGGCTGGAGAGTCACCCCTCCTCCTAAAACTCCAAGCTCCCTCTGAGAAGGGAAACCCCGACTGACCTTCTGGCACGTCACTGTCTCAAAAGGCGCTCCTTAGAGGAAGATGCTGACAGTGGTCAGGCCAGAAAGAAGAGTGAAGACCCTCCCCGCACAGTGTAGGGCACCAGGCCGCGGGATCCTCACTGTGTCTTTACGAGGTAACCATGCTCCTTTTTCTTTCTTTCTTTTTTTTGAGACAGATTCTCACTCCATCACCTGGGTAGAGTGCCATGGCATCATAAATCACAGCAACCTCAGACTCTTGTGCTCAGGAGATCTCTTGCTTCATCCTCCCTAATAGCTGGGACTACAGGTGCCTGCCAGAATCCCTGCTAATTTTTTTAGTAGGAACAGGGTCTCACTCTTGCTCAGGCTGGTCTTGAACTCCTGAGCTTAAGCAGTCTTCCCGCCTCAGCCTCGTGCTAGTATTACAGGCATGAACCACTGCCGGCCATTGTCCTTATTTTGGACAAAACGAAACCAAAGGGAAGAACCTGCCCAGGGTCTGTGGCGACTAAGCGACAGTGCACAGTTCAGGCATAGGCTGTTCTTTTGTAGCAGAGACAACAGGGGGTGACTTCCACTCCAAAGTACCAGGAATTGGTGGTTAATCACATATGTCCGCGGGTTTTCAGGTATAGGCCCACAGTTTTGCCTGACACGATTATCTATTTGATCATGAAATCAGAACTTTCTAAAAATATTTATACAAGTAAGGGAAAGAAAAAAAAACAATTTGAGAATTATGAGATGAGGTTCTAACCCCATTCATCCCTTTTGTTAGTTTCATCTTTGTACATTTCTATGTACATGTTTGGTCTGGAGTCTGGATTCTAGGTCTGCACTCAGCACTTGACCTTGGGCAAGTTTCCCCTCCCCCTCCCTGCCTAACCTCCAGGGGCATTGTCGGGATTCCAGCAGATAATGGGAACAAATGGGCTAAATCACTGTCTGGGCCAGGTAGCTCGCACCTGTAATACTGGCATTCTGGGACGCCGAGGCGGGTGGACTGCTTGAGCAAGAACAAGACCTGCCTCTACCAAAAATAGAAAAATTAGCTGGGCCTGTAGTCCCAGCAAGTCAGAAGGATTACTGGAACCCAGGAGTTTGAGGTTGCTGTGTGCTATGATGCTAGGGCATTCTAGCTTGGGCAACAGAATGAGAATGTCTCAAGAAAAAAATTTAAAAATTAAAATCAAAGCATTATCTGTATCTAGATGTGCCATATATTCCTGCATGCAGAAGGTCAGGGGATGATGGGAGCACTCAGGCAGCTCTCCTACTTAGCACCTGGCTCCTTGGACTTGATCTTCCACAGTCCCCATAATTGCAGGCCTTGTGCAGAACCCTTTAATGATCTCAAAGCAAGCTCACATGCCTAAGATGGTGGATAATGATAGCTAAGATTATTTTGCTTACTACTTGCCAAATACTGTGTTGGGTGTTTTAAATTCTTTATCTTGGATCATTAAAATAATTCTGGGGGGACGAGGGTTTTTTTTTTTTTTAATTCATCAAACACAGTTTTATTTTCATGTTTTGTTTTTGTATACCATGCCCTTTAATATAAAACTCACACATGTTGGTCTTGGTCTTACACTAAGGAGAATCAGATAACTACCAAGAGTTTACAGAACAGAGAACAAGAATAGCTGAAGCATTAAGTTCGATGGGGGAAAAAAGCGTTCTTAATAACAAGGTGGGAAGCCACCCTTTTCGGAGACACTGGGGCAACACAGGCATTATTACCCCTGTTTTATAATTAGGAAGCTGAGGGCCAGAGTGGTGAAATAATTTGCTCAAAACCACACTGAAGTGAGTAGTGTGAAGCCAGAATTTGAGCCTAAGTCTCACTGGACCCCAAATCCATTGTCTTTATGTTATACTACCTACTTCCCTATAAAACTCCTGCCTGCTCTTGGCCTCATCAGATCACATCCCTTCTACCTACAGCCACGAGGCTGATAAAAGTTTAGAATCATACGTAAAACCAAAAGTCACACTCAGGCTATCACCACCCAGAATTTCTTGAATCTGGGTGTTTAGAAGGTGGGTTAGAGTTGGGATAGAGTCACGGTTAGGTTAGATGGTGGGATGTAGACCAAGAAAGTATTAAAATGGTTAACCTGAAGGATCCTGGGAGAATATATTGATAATTATAACATTCTGGCCAGAGAACGGATAATTGTGTATGTCCATTAATCTAGTACACATTACTTAGTACCTAGTAAATCTGGTGCTGGGGTTACAGTGCTCAGATGTGGTTCCTGTCCCTTACAAACACTTGATAAGCTTGAGTTGATGGAATACTTTTTATTAACTATTTTTAAATTAAAATTTTAAAATACAAAGAGAGAAAGCTGATATGTAATATTTTGTAGAAGTAGACAGGAAATAAAGAGAATCGGAGCCGAGACTGTGTTTACTTAATGAACTCATCCTGGTGTTTGTGATGGCAGAACCACAGAATTTCAGGAAGTGAGGCAGGGAGGGGAGAAAGGTCATCGATGACTGACTCTTCCATAGAGGGTATGAGGCTGGACTCCTTTTATTCCCATTTTCCCTGTACCTAACATAACTGGAAGAGGCAGAGGTTTGGAAATCTCAGGGCACTAGGCCCTGTAATGCACGATCATTTGGATCTGCCCTAGCTAAGTAATCAATGGCGCCATTACATATACTCCTGGGCCCTGAGAACCTTCTGTTGTCAGCTTCAGCTTTCCTCTAGCCAGCCTGGGACCTAGGAAAATGACAAGCAGGTGTCTCTACCAGTTATAAAGGACTGTGGCTACCTAGTCAATAGCTGGAAAAGTGAGAAAACAGGAGAGATATTTTATTTTTTTCAGACAGAGTCTCACTTTGTTGCCCTCGGTAGAGTGCCGTGGCGTCATAGCTCATAGCAACCTCAAACTCTTGGGCTCAAGCAGTTCTCTTGCCTCAGACTTTCATTTTTAGTAGAGACAGGGTCTCACTCTTGCTCAGGCTGGTCTCAAACTCATGAGCTTAAGTGATCCACCCACCTCAGCCTCCCAGAGTGCCAGGATTACAGGTGTCAGCCACTGTGCCTGGCCAGAGATATTTTAAATATAATATAAAAATGCAATCTAATATATTAACAGAAGTTTAGAGTTTACAAAGTTATCTACTCCAATTTGAGTCTCAGAATAACCTCTGAAACAGACTGTATTATACCCATTTTAAAAATGAGAGGGCAGGGCGGCGCCTCTGGCTCAAAGGAGTAGGGTGCTGGGCCCGTATGCCGGAGGTGGCAGGTTCAAACCCAGCTCCCGGCCAAAAACTACCAAAAAAAAAATGAGAGGCCAAAAGGCCAGAAAAGTTAATATAGCTTTATGTACAGGATAAAGAAAGCTTACAGGAGACACATCCCTGAGCACAACAGGGAGGACCTGATCAGGGAATGCTTCCTGGAGGTGACCAAAGAGCTGAGTGGAAGGCACACTTATGCAGTAAAGAAAGAAAGGGTTTGCAAAGGTCTGAAAACACGAGGAAGGCTGGAAACATTAGCAGAAGCAAAGTGATGATGATGACACCTCTGAGGGCAGTTAACCCCTATCCACTGCTTACCATGTGCAGATACAACAGACATCCACATTAATCCACATACCTCCCTTGTAAGACCGGTACTTTTATTATACCCATTTTACAGATGGGGAAACTAACGCACAGAGAAGTTAAGTAGCTTGCCATTGGGGTCATGGAGTAATGATCTCAAGTATTAATTTAAGAAGTACAAATTTTATCCTGGGTTTTAAAGGTTCTTAGCAGAGAGGAGATGGGCACGAATTTGTGATTTATAAAGCCTACTCAGAGGTAGGGTGCACTGGGATTAGAGAAGAAAAAATAAACTGGATGCTAGCCAGGCTGTTTGTTCAAGGAAGACCTGACCAGAGACAGTGGGGATTCAGCACAGAGAAGTATCCCACAATACTGGAGTTTGGGGGTGGGAAATTGTCCCTCACATGTCTCCACTGCCTCTATCTGTAAAGGCAGAATAATATATTTCCATCTAACCTGCCTTGGCAATTGCTTAAAAATTAATGGGACGGAGGTCCGGCTGGCTTTCATCTGCTAACAACCCCCTTGCACTCCTGCTGGTGCTTATTAAATGCTGAATATATAAAACGTGCTTTGACGAGGGCCTGGGAGTAATTATAGCTTGCTAATTATTGTTAATTTCACCACGGCTTTGAAATCCTGGACTTTCTCAATGATTCAAAGAGACTGCAACCCCTCTGTCCCATGAAAGCAGCCACACTGGGCAGACAGGCAATTTCTCACAGGCTCCATTCTCTCATTTTTTGCACTAGCTCAGCTACTTGTGTGGGATACAGAAAAAAAAAAAAGCAATGATCTGCTCTTTCAGAATTAAATTGCACAAAAATCTCCGTACAGTCTTGCTGGCTCCTTAAGAATTTCTTTTTTGTCTCCCTGTGCCAAGTGCACACATAAATACGTATAATGTGAAAGGAGAGAAAATTAGCGCTTAACCAAACTTTCAATACATTGGACGACGCCTGGACACCTGGAATTTACCCGTGATATGGTAAATCTGAGAACGGCGTCCCTAACTTCCCTTCAGATGCTGCAACACTTGGATTCCACAAGCATTTATTTTAAAACAGCCAGACAGGTACCAGAGACCCCAATCCAGGAGACTGATGGCTGGGTGACCTCAGCTCTCTAAGCCTCGTTGGCATCGCCTGTAGAATGGGTCTGACAGTCCATACCTGTCAGGACTGGCACGAGGATGAGATAATGCTTGTGAAGTGTAAACTGGATAAATGTGTCCTACTTAAGACCTGGGGAAAGACTGCGGGGGACGGGGAGGGGAGAGCGCGACTGTCGCGAACCATACTTTGCTTAGACTCCCTGCTCCAGAGCTGCCGGGACGCCCAAGGTCCCGCGCAGAAGGCCGCGCGGAGGGCGGGTCCCTCCCCGGGTAGGGCCGCGCGGGCTGGGGGCGGGTCCCCCGCCGCGGGCAGGTGAGTATCGGTTTTCCTCTCGGCTTTCGGTCGGGAGGAGGTGGGAGCAGCTTCCCCTCCCCTGATCCTATCGCAGGCGGCGCAGGGCTGGCCGGGCCATTCGTGGGACTGGAGAGGGTGGGAGGCGGGATGTGTCACCCAAATACCAGCGGGTAAGTCGGCGGCGGAACCAGCCGGGCAGGTCCTGCCGAGTATAAGAGCGGGAGGGAGCGGCCGGGTGGCAGAGCCCGCAGACTTTCCCGGACGCCGGAGCCCCGCCGCATCCCGCGCCCCGTCCGCCCGCCGCGTCCGGTCAGCGCTACCTTCTCCTTCGCCCCGCCATGGCCCGGGGTCCGGGGCTCGCGGCCCCGCTGCTGCTGCTGGTGCTGGTCGCGGCGACCCGCCACGCGGCCGCGCAGGACAACTGCACGTGTCCCACCAACAAGATGACGGTGTGCAGCCCCGACGGCCCGGGCGGCCGCTGCCGGTGCCGCGCGCTGGGCTCCGGGGTGGAGGTCGACTGCTCCACGCTGACCTCCAAGTGCCTGCTGCTCAAGGCGCGCATGAGCCGCCCCCGGGACGGCCGCGGGCTGGTGAAGCCGAGCGAGCACGCGCTGGTGGACAACGACGGGCTCTACGACCCCGACTGCGACCCCCAGGGGCGCTTCAAGGCGCGCCAGTGCAACCAGACGTCGGTGTGCTGGTGCGTGAACTCGGTGGGCGTGCGCCGCACCGACAAGGGCGACCTGAGCCTGCGCTGCGACGAGCTGGTGCGCACGCACCACATCCTCATCGACCTGCGCCACCGCGCGGCCGCGCGCGCCTTCAACCACTCCGACCTGGACGCCGAGCTGCGCAGGCTCTTCCGCGAGCGCTACCGGCTGCAGCCCCGCTTCGTGGCGGCCGTGCACTACGAGCACCCCACCATCCAGATCGAGCTGCGGCAGAATGCGTCGCAGAAGGGCCCCGGCGACGTGGACATCGCCGACGCCGCCTACTACTTCGAGAGGGACGTCAAGGGCGAGTCGCTGTTCCACGGCCGCCGCGGCCTGGACTTGAGCGTGCGCGGCGAGCCCCTGGAGGTGGAGCGGACGCTCATCTACTACCTGGACGAGAAGCCCCCGCAGTTCTCCATGAAGCGCCTCACCGCCGGCCTCATCGCCGTCATCGTGGTGGTCGTGCTGGCCGTGGTCGCCGGCGTGGTGGTCCTGGTCATCTCCAACCGGAGGAAGTCGGGGAAGTACAAGAAGGTGGAGATTAAGGAACTGGGGGAGTTGAGAAAGGAACCGAGCTTGTAGGTACCGGGCGGGCAGTGAATGGGGTGGGATACCGGATCCTCGCATCTTCCAGACCTGGCCTACAGGGGCCATTTCTCCCATGCGCCTGCCTTCCCCCTGCACCCCCTTTGCGCACACACCAAGTTTAATAGATCCTGGTCTCAGGGTCGCCTCTCTTTCTGACCTCTGTCTTGAAGGAAGCATTTCTAAAATTCCTTCCTTTTCGGTCCAACGAGAAACCTGACGGGGCGCGTTAAGGCAAGGATGGCCCAGCGTTCTGTGTGAAGAAGCAGGTGTCTGTGTGACAGCCGAGCATGCTTTGCAAGTGAGGGAACAGAGTTTGAAGGCCTAGGTGAGTTTAGATGGGAGAAAGCGCTCTTACTGTTACTCGATGAACTCCAGTTACATCACGGCCCTTCTAATGAGGAGTTCGTTACCTGGGCCTCGCTACTGTCCTCATTTACCATCGTTTGCGTTACTGACCCCATACACTTGTCACCAGGAAAGAAGCCTGTTTCAGCTGCCCAACACAGTTTATTTTTTATTTATTTGTTAATTTTTTTTATTGTTTGGGATTCATTGAGGGCAC
The DNA here is from genome assembly GCF_000181295.1 of Otolemur garnettii. NCBI lineage: Eukaryota > Metazoa > Chordata > Mammalia > Primates > Galagidae > Otolemur > Otolemur garnettii. The sequence continues at coordinate 5,524,090 of NW_003852461.1, read as the reverse complement.
AAAGAATTAGGTCACACTGATGGCATCTGTTACATAAAGTCCCTCTGATCAAAACACGTTTTAGATGGCTTTGTTTAAGGACGCTATCCCAGAAAGTCAATGTCTGTCCTTCAGCTTGTCCTCTCCACAGCCGGTGTTAGCCATGTTTTCTTTTGTAAAATGTTTGTACATATGTTGTCTTTGTGATTTTTTTTAAAAAAACATACGTTTAATAAAATATGGGAAAGGCACAAACCAAAAGATGGAATTTGTGAAAACTCCCTCCAGATCCACATCACTTTGGTCTCCTCTGTCTAATTTCCTATGGTTTGTACTTTTTGTATTTCAAATTCTAACGCTTTTTTTGCAGAAGCGAGCACTTCACCTCGCAACTCTAAGTGTCCTAAGATCTCCTAACTGGCCAGTGTAAATGCTATTTCAGTAAGATTATTCAGAAACCTTTAAACTGCAGCAGGGTGAACTTGAGGAAGGAGGCTGAAACTAGATGTTTTTGTATAAAAGGGTGCCAGCCTCTGGTCATTGCTCAACAAGGCTTTTCACCCGTGGAAAGGGAAACACTCAGATTTGTTTCACTCCAGCTATAGCTCCTTTGAATCCTGTCCCTACTCTGACATAGATGGTATTATGCCATCTGTGTCATAGAGGGCTATTTCGCCCTTGGGCATATTACTTAATCTCAAAGTGTTGTGGCTGTAAGATTAAATGACTTTCCCACATAATGACAGCCAGTCTATGGAGGGGGCTATGATGTGGTCGCCGGCGTGCATAGGTTGGCTTCCTAAGATGGTTATAAATAATGTGCTTTAGAAACCTGTATTTCCTATCAGCTGTAAAAACTAGCCCCTCCTTTCCATTTATCTCTTCTTCTCATTTATTCACATTCATTTTTGTGTGTAGCTGTGGGATAGGCCACAGGTGAGCAAGTTACTGTTGCAACAAATTATTGATGCAACAGTAAGTGGGTACATAGGAGGTTGGTATATGGAGTTTCCAACAACAAATAAGCTAGATCCAGGATGTCAGCTTCTTCCCCTGGAATCTATCCCATGCCCCTCCTCCCTTCCTGGCTGTAGCCTGTGAGGACCCCTCAAGACCAAAACATTGGTAAGAACTGGGAGGAGGTAGCTCTCAGCCCCTGTCCTCTGAGCTTGGCTTTGTGGCTGGTCATGCACCCATGCAGTGAATGTTTAGGAGTGCCTTAAATCTCAAAGTCTGTAACTTCTCCAGCTAGGGAGGGACTCCCTCCAGGCCCTAACCCTTGTTTCAGGTGTGATTCACCAAAGGGAGAGGGTGGATGTGGGCTGGCTCTCCGTGGTGAGAAGGATGGCACAGCATTTGAGGTTAGAATGGGCTCCCTAACAATGAGAGTGAGCGTGGCTGGGCGCTTCCCACTTCTCTGAGTCACTGAAGTGCCTTAGAGGAAGCAGCCTTGGCCATCACCCCTGACCTAACCGCTCAGGTCAGGGATGAAAAGAGCAAGTGATTTCTCAAGGTTACTGTTTGTGTGGCACAGCTGGAACTAGAGAGCTTCATTGTTTCAAGAGGCACTTCTCAAAAACTCACTTGACTGCCTAGAAGATAAATAAATTAAGGATTGAGAGTGGGTAGCTGAACAAAGGAGACTTCCTGAAAAAAATCCCTTCCTCCATGGAAACGTCACTTCTGGACAATGTTAAGTTTCTGCTTCAATTCAGGACCCCAGCTTCTTGCACTTTATAGCGCTTCGAGTTTGCAAGGCACTTTGATACATAGACTCTGAGAGATTGAGTTACTGGAAATAATTGGTGTGGACAAACGTGATTCAAACCCTGCTGTGTTGGACCAGGGAGTCCCTTAACTCCCCTATTTCCTCATCTGTTAAATGAAACTACAAATCCCCCTCTCACTATTGTGAGGATCAAATGAAGTCTCTGATATGTACCTAGGACAATCTAGGTCTTTCGTGGAGAGTTCAGTATATTTTAAATTTGCTCTGCTCTAGGTTGTACCCATGTCTCATGCCAGAATACTGAGGTTTGTAGAGGCTTGAGTTCTCCATGTGTCGAAGCCAGGGCTTAGAGCCTTTGCCTTTAGCTTCTTGGCCCGAGCAGCTAGCAGGTTAAAGCACCTTTTTTCACTCATTTCTTCCAAGGAAGAGTCACCTGGTGCTTCTGTTTTGAAACTCAGTTTGCTAAAGATAGGACTTCACAAGCAGCTATCTTAATGGGTTTAGCATCCATCTCCAGGATCCCACCCTCTGCTTTGTGCTCTCAATTTACAGTTTCTGGTGTGATTCAGGCCCGGGCTGCCCTTGGAAGGAATGTGAGGAGCAGGTGTGGCTCATCCAGCGAGTCGCAACCTGTCTTCTGCGCCTTCCCAGGAGGGAGGCTGGGCCGATTTCCTTGTGTGGGTCACCAGGGCTTTCTCTAGTCTTGTTATTTCCTTATTGGAGCCAATTTTAGGATCAGCCGTTTCCTCCCGTGCTTATGTATTTTTTGCTTCATTGTTTCCCAAGTAGAATCACAGAATGTCAGAACTAAAAGGAGCTTAGAGGATCATTTATCCTGACGTGCCCGTTCTACAGGTGAGAAAACAAGCTTAGAGAGGAGGATGGGTTTGCCCAAGTTACAGAGACACCCCAGAGCTCCAGTACCTGGACTCCATCCTGTCCGATGTTTGTCGCACTTGCCTCCCTGGTTAGTCTCCTAGTTGAGCGTGTGTTTAGTAAATGGTTACTCTTGCTAGAACTACAGCAAATTACCCCCAAGAACTTGGGAGAAAAAATTACTAGTAATGAGTTGAACTCTTCCCAAGGGAATGTGAACAGAATTTCCACTTTTTTAAGGTGATATTTCTGACTCTAGAGCTCTGGTTTAAGGGGACTAGAGCAACCTTCAAGGCTACCTGTTGATATAAAATGAAGGATCATTTGGGAACTAGATAGGTTTCTTTCATAACTAGTATTACGTCCTAGGCTGGGCACAGTGGCTCACACCTATAATCCTAGTACTCTGGGAGCCGAGGAGGGAGGATCACTTGGGCTTAGGAGTTTGATTCCAACCTGAGCAGGAGTGAGATAGATCCCTTCTCTACTAAAAATAGAAAAACTAGGCAGGTGTGGTGGTGGGCACCTGTAGTCTCAGCTACTCAGGAGGCTGGGACAGGAAGCTCATGTGAGCCCAGAGGTTTGAGGTTGCTGTGAGCTATGATGACACCACTGCAATGTAGCCTGGGTGACAAGAGTAAGACCCTGTCTATAAAACCAAACAAAAACTAGCAAGTCTGATGGACATCTCCCAGTTGTAATTCCCCTCCAGAACCATTCCCTGTCATTGCTAAATTGCTAAACCATGAGAGGTTTCAGTGTTGCCTTTTATGGTGAGCTCAAGGAAGGAGCTGTTGGAGGAGGGCAGGGCCCATCTACTGTCTGGGACTTACACTGGGAACAGGGGACCTGTGTTCCCTGGCACCACAGTAAGCCAGGTGCCTTCAGTTTGGGTGAGGATGGTCAGTTCCGTGCCATTCCAGGAGGCTGAAACGGGCTGAGAAGAAGAAGAAAAAGAAAAGGGATCCAGAGTGACAGTCTGAGCACATTAACTGGCAGTGTCACAAATAGGCAGCTCAGCCTATCAAGCTGTCTCATCTCCTCGGAAGGAAAGGGATCTGGAGTGGATCCCATGCAACCTGTTAGGGGCCTGGGGCCCTCAGCACTCTCAGTGCCGTTGTTATCTGGCAGGAGGAATCTGCTCTTGTTATCTGCCATTGTCATCTGGAGGAATCCTGTGCCCGGTATTCTGGTGGGACGCACATCATCACATGCTTTGGAACAACCTGTACAAAAGGTGGGGAAAAACACCAGCCTCGGTCAGCAGATGAGCCTTCAGTGTCCAGCTGTGTCACCTTGACTGCAGCAGTTCAGCTCCATGAAACTCACCTCTGCATCATAACATGGGTCTAATACTGTCCAGCCACTCTAGCTTGCAGAACTCCTGTCTCCTCATATCACCCCAGTGGGGCTGAACGTTTGAGCAGTCAGCATGGCCAGTGGCCCCAGTGGCCAGGAGTGGTTACCCTGAAGCAGTCCCACATTGGACAGCCTGTGTCTTTAAAGATGCTGAATGTCGACCACTCATTTATTCCAATATTTTTTGTCTTATTTCATGCCAGATAGCATACTAATTTGGGGCACATGTGATGAATAGGTAGGCTTTTTCTGCTGTTCATTTTTCCTTACCTGGCATCCCCACAAGCTTCTCAATGGGAGACGTATCCCCATTATGTGAAACTTGGTGGGGGCAGCACGGTCCTGCTCCTGGGCAGGTGGGATGTGGGCGTGTGACATGACTCAGCAAACTGAACCTCTCCTGCCTGGGACACTGGTTTAGAGGACGGGGAAGCCGTAATTCAGGCCAGCTGGGAAATTACAGCAGCAGCGGCTTTGGCAAGAGGACAGCTGCTCCTCAGGTGCCAAGTGTCCAGTGGCAGCAGCAGCACGGAGCATCCCACTGGGGTGCCCTGTGGTTTAAGCTTGGCCATGTCCCCTGCTGCCCAGCCACACCTGGTTCCTTAGTTTTCCATCGACTATGTGAACTTACCCCCACATTTTCCCATAAATTCCTTTTATTCTTGAGTTTCTGTGGCTTACGGCTAAGAATCCTTTTTAGAGTTTTTCTGTCTTTAATGAACTTAAAGGCTAGAACAGGGACATTCATTAGCTACATAATCACAAGTGAGGGCACAATTTAAAAACGAGTGCTCTAAAGAAAGAAAAGCAAATATGGAATGTTCTGACCTGGTTGTGGGAGCCACACCCTCGAGGGATGGTGCTTGATCGGAGATGCCAGGCGTGTGCAGGTGCTACTTACGTATGAAGAAAAGCATTTTGGTAGGAGAACAGCGTGTGCAAAGGTCCGGAAGTGGTGGGAGCGTGGCTCGTCTGAAGACCTGCAAGTACACCAGCAAAGCTGGAGTGTGGACAGCGAGAAGACTGATACCAGTGGGGCTGCAGAGAGGCTGGGGACAGGCTCTGGACGGCCTTCTAAGCCTATTAGATGTTTCTATGCAAATGTCTAATGACAAAGGGTGTGCCCTCTGGACAGACAAGTTAGAAATAAGCCTCTTACTTAGTTGGACTTAGCCCTGCAGTGCAAAATTTGCAAATGGGCTGGTAGGTACCTTTGTGTGAAGAAATAGGGGCCCCTCTCCATGGTGACACGGCCTCACTCCTCCCCTGACAACAGCAGAAGAAAATCTTTGCAAAATATTTTCTTAAAGCAAGGGATGACACAATCAGATTTGGGGGTTGTGGGTGTGTGTATGTGTATTTTGAGATAGAGTGTGACAGTCCATTGCCCTGGGTAGAGTGCCATGGCATCAAAGCTCACAGCAACCTCAGACTCTTGGGCTCAAGTGATCCTCCAGCCTCAGCCTCCCCAGTAGCTGGGACTATAGGTGCCTGCCACAATGCCAGGCTAGCTTTTTTTTTTTTTTCCTATTTGTAGTAGAAATGGGGTCTTGCTCTTACTCCAGCTGGTCTTGAACTCCTGAGTTCATGTGATTCATCCATCTTGGCGTCCTGAAGTGCTAAGATTATAGGTGTGAGCCACTGTGCCAGGCCCAGGTCTGTTTTTAAAAGATCACTCTGGCTTGGGCATGGGGAATAGACTGAAAATAGAATAGTGGTGAGGAAAGAGCAGAGGACCTGGGAGTAGGTCAGGTGAGAGAGAAAGGCAGCTTGATTGGGGCAGGTGGAGGGGAGAGTGTGGTGCTGGGGAGATACATTGGATGAGGAGGGAAGTTGACTAAGGCTGCTGACAGCAGCTTTCTCTCCGTCAGAGAACACAGGAGGGAACATGCTTGGTGGGAGGGAAATGATGAGTTTTGGGCATGTTGCGTTCAGGTTTCCAGCCAGGAGATGGATATAGAACTTGATGTTTTATGGCCAGAGGGGGGAATTGCTGGTATACACAGTCCTTAAAAGCTGTGGGTGGAGATTATCCTGGGAAAAACGATAGACTGAAAGGGGAAGAGAAGTAGCCCAGTGATGCAAAAGGGTCAGGATTTCAAGGTCAGAAATGCAAGACTGAGCTGGCACAGGGAAGCAAGAAGGGTCAAAGCCAGGGATGGAGATTAATGACCACCCCGGACTATTGCCAAAGTGAGAGGAAGGCCAAGTCAGGAGTGAGGGGCTGCTGAGCAGATCGGGGAGGGAAGCATTGGTGTAAGCAAATCCCCAGAGCAGGAGAGCTGCTTTCCAGTGGCCCAAGTGTCTGCCTGTTGTTCCTGTCCACCAGCGCCTGCTGTTTGGGGCCAGCCTCTGGGGAGAAGGAGAGGGTTGGAACAGAGAGTACACGTGTCTAGCCTGTGAGATGGCATGGACATGGAAGTGACCAACACTCGGAAGTAGCCAAGCTATTTGCCAGTGTGTAATCTGGGGTTAAATAATCCCCATGCCTCAGTTTCCTCATTTGTAAAATGGGAGCAATAACACATCTATGTCCTCAGAGTGTTGGTGAGAGAAGCCGCATGAGGGCACGTACAGCGCTCACGCTAGCGCCCGCGACACAGGAGCGCTCATCAACACCGGCTGTCGTCATGGCGATGGGAAACTGCTTACAGGGTCCACGCCAACTCCATAAACAGAGAAACGGTTTCTTTTCATTCCCCTTGTGTTCCCAGGGTCTCGCATGCCTGCAGCATGGTGTGTGTTCAACAGTTATGTGATTGAATGGATGGATAGATGAGCTGGCTGCTGTTCAACCCAATTCAGATCCCTGGTATGTGACTTGACTAGTCAAAGGCAATTATAATAATCCATTTATTGTTATTATTATTTTTTGAGACAGGGTCTTTGTGTCATCCTGGCTAGAGTCCAGTGACACCATCGCGGCTCACCACAACCTCAAACTCCTGGGCTCCAGCAATTCTCTTGCTACAACCTTCCAAGTAGCTGGGACTCCAGGTGCCCACCACTGTGCCTGGCTAATTTTAGTAGAGACAGGGGTCTTGCTCTTGCTAAAGCTAGTCTTGAACTCCTGAGCTGAAGGCAATCCACCTGCCTCAGCCTCCCAGAGTGCTGGGATTACAGGTGTGAGCCACTGGACCTGGCCTATTTCATTCATTCATTCATTTATTTATTATATATTTTAGAGACAGAGTCTCACTTTATTGCCCTCAGTAGAGTGCCATGGCATCACAGCTCACAGCAACCTCCAACTCCTGGGCTTAGGAGATTCTCTTGTCTCAGCCTCCTGAGTAGCTGGGACTACAGGCACCTGCCAAACACCCAGCTATTTTTTCTTGCAGTTTGGCTGGATGGGGTTTGAACATGCCTGCCTCGGTATATGGGGCTGGCACCCTACTCACTGAGCCACAGGTGCCACTCCCTATTTCATTTATTTTAAAGGTTATAAATTTACAATTCTTTTTAATTTAATTTTTTTTTTTTTTTGAGACAGAGCCTCAAGCTGTCCCCCTGGGTAGAGTGCCGTGGCATCATAGCTCACAGCAACTTCCAACTCCTGGGCTCAAGCGAGTCTCCTGCCTCAGCGTCCCAAGTACCTGGGACCACAGACGCCCATCACAATGAATGCCCGGCTATTTTTTGGTTGAAGCCGTCACTGTTGTTTGGCAGGCCCAGGCTGGATTTGAACCTGCCACCTTAGGTATATGTGGCTGGCACCTTAGCCGCTTGAGCCACAGGTGCCGAGCCTATTTTAAAGGTTATAAACATCTGCGGGGTAGATGCATGATGAATATGCATCTCTGATGTAAATTCCTACTTGCCTCTATCCCCCAATTTCCAGTTTAAGTTGGTTATGCAAGTGTGCTATATGGGTACTGTTCACGTAGAAATTTAGTAAAAAGAATCGCTGTTTCTATGAAGTTAAAAGGAAATACCCTGGGAAGTGAAGTCAGGAATCCAGCAGGAGGGACCTTGAGAAGGAAAGCTTAGGAAATACGGAGGCTTCTCGGGGGCAAGAGCCGGGGATCTGAGCTGACATCTGGTTCCAAAGACATATGGGTAGAAAAGACAAGATTCGCCCGTGGCTGTTGCTTCCAACTATGCTGTTACATATTATATTTTCCACAATGATTGCAATCTGCTTTAGTAATCAGGAAAACAAATCAGATAACAAAAAGTTACCCACAAGAAGGACAATTCAAGATGATGTGTTATTTAGACATTAATCTAGATATTCAGAAAATACTCCACGAACTGGAAAACTGTTCTCCCTTTCTGTAATCAGACTGCTAAATACTATTAAAGCAATAATCTCCGTCTTCCATGAGTATAATTATCTTCTTCAAATTACTCCCTTTGATGGACCTGGGGAGTCTTAAAAAATTATCATAATTTCATTTAGAACATCTTAAATAAAAGCAATTACTAGCTTTTCGGCTAAAAATTAATCAGAACATAGTAACATTAGTAGCCATATAAAAACACTTACACTTGGTCATGATTTTTTTTACCATGATTTTGAAGATCAAATGAAAATTTGAAGCTATGAATGGACATTGGCTACACACTTCTTTCCAGGGCTGTGCTGGACACAGGAACGCAACAATGAACATAGTTCTTTTTCTTCCCACGATCTTACATTCAGCACGGTGGTGGTGGAGTTATAACACGGGGAGTAAGTGACATAAGTAATTACAATAATGTGGAGCAAGTGTTATAAGGGAACACGGCGCCCAGGAAAACAGCCAGCAAGGAGCAAGTGTTATAAGGGAACACGGCGCCCACGAAAACAGCCAGCAAGGAGAACTGACCTACCTGGGATGGAAGTAGGGGGGTAGTTTAGGGAAGATCTGGTTGAGAAAGTCAAGTTTAGGCTGAGGCCAGAGGACAGATGGAAACCTGCCACTGTGAAGGAGGAGGAGGAGGAAGGAGAAGGGGAGAGAACAAGAAGGAGAAGAAGGAAGAAGGGAGAGGGACAAGGAGGATAAGAGAGGATAAAAAAGGGAAGGAGAAGGAAGAAGAGAAAATGGATTGAGCAGGAGACTAGATATGGTAGTAAGGGCTATTTCAGTTACAAGTGTTGGTAACTCAATTCAAGCTAGCATAAGCAAAATTAATGATATACGTATATGTGTATTTCTGTATGTATCTGTGTATATATCTGTGTGTGTGTATGTGTGTATATGTGTGTGTGCATCTGTGTATATATGTGTGTGTATCTGTGTATATATGTGTGTGTATCTGTGTATATATGTGTGTGTATCTGTGTATACGTATGTGTGTGTATCTGTATATATATGTGTGTGTATCTGTGTATATATGTATGTATCTGTGTATATGTATGTGTGTGTATCTGTGTATATGTATGTGTATCTGTGTATATATGTGTGTGTATCTGTGTATACGTATGTGTGTGTATCTGTGTATATGTATGTGTGTGTATCTGTGTATATGTATGTGTGTGTATCTGTGTATAT